>NC_048228.1:68791018-69046966 GCF_002007445.2 Ailuropoda melanoleuca | reverse complement strand
CCCTCCCTCCCTCCCTTCCTTCCTTCCTTCCTTCCTTCCTTCCTTCCTTCCTTCCTTCCTCCCTCCCTCCCTCCCTTCCTTTTTCTTCTCCCCAAGCCCTCAGAAGAGCCAACAGAGAAACAGAATTTTCTAAACCATTTGCAATTTGGAATACAGACTTGAGCTCTGGGTTTTTTGAGAGGGGAAAGTAAGCAAACTGTGTGACTCTAAGGAACGGCACAGACCAGCAGAAGCCATGGAAGAACTTCAGCCTTTGGCTCAATGGGGACTTTTCCTCTTCTGCCTGTCATGGGTTTCTGGGCGCGACGCAGAGGGGGCTTTCGGGAATTGCTTGGTGGTGGCAGTGACTGTGAAGGAACCACCCTAGAGGCCACACGTGTGCTCTGTGGGCCAGTTATCTACAGATGGCATCTGTGGGAGCCTTTCCCCAGGGAATCTGAAGGCTCTACCTTTGAAAGTCTTGGTGCAAGAGGAGTGTTCCACACTCACCAAAAAACAAACAAACACACTAACAACAACAACAACAAAATACCAAAATACAAAAACCCAAAAAACACTCAAAAAAAATGCCCTTGGCTTTAAAATGTCTAAACTCACCATGTGCTGGTGACAGTTTTGAATTATTTATGTCAACATGAGTTTTTGGCGTTCTTAATAGAAGCTTTAAGAGCATAATGAAGACCATTTGCAGATACCTTGAGTTTTTAAATTAATATGAAATTTATTAGAGGAATAAATTCTAACTAATTCTGAAACTAGTTTTCCTTAGACCATAAAGTTCAGTATAGAAACCTTATGATTCTGTTTATAAATGGAGAAAAATTTAACCATCAGTTTCAAGGGGATTTAAATTCCGTCAACTAAAGTTACAGAAAGTAAATTCTCCTAAACAGTCTCATTTACAAACTCAATTAATTAAATTCCATCAGAAATTCAAGCTCTACTATATATTTAGTATATTGGATTATTTTTAGCACTTCAAATGCTTCTAACAAGCAAAATGTCTTAAGCGCTTACATGACTCTAGCAAAATATATCCATAGTGAATCTCAAGTTCTCTTAAGCATTCGAAAAAGGTCTCTTTACACGTTTCAACTAACAGTTAGAAATTACACTCTTCAGGTTGGGATTGCAATTCTCTTACAGGCCAAATCCTCCCTTACAAAATACTTGAAAAACCAAACAACACACAGCATACTTAAGATTATATCTCTTCCTAAAAAAAAAGAAAAACAAAACAAAAGCCCCTCTCTTCCTGAACTTACACAAAAATGATAACTCTAGATCTGATCAAGGTCACCATGTCTCTGGTTAACTCTCAATCTTAACAGCGTTAAAAATTCCATTAAGGGGGCACCTGGGTGGCTCAGTCGGTTGGGCATCCGACTCTGGGTTTTGGCTCAAGTCACGCTGTCAGGGTTGTGAGATCAAGCCCTACGTCTGTGCTGAGCTCAGTGGGGAGTAGTGCTTGAGATTCTCTCTCTCCCTCTCCCTCTGCTCCTTCCCCTGTTCACTGTCTCTCAAAAAAAAAAAAAAAATTCCATTAAGAAAACAGTTACACCATCCCAAACAAGTGAAAGTCATCCTATTAGTGGAATGAGCATTCATATTGGCAAGAAATTTCTGGCCACAGTATGAGATTTTATTCTCCCGTTGACAATGGCCAATAACATAGCACACTCTTGTTCTGATTACCATAGCAAAAGCAACGCCAAGTCCATGCCCTTTAGAGGGTGTTGGTCTCTCCCAGTTTTAAGATGTATCATTCATTACCTGGGGCACCTGGGTGGCTCAGTCAAACATCCAACTCTTGATTTCGGCTCAGGTCATGATCTCAGGGTTATGGGATCAAGCCCCAGGTTGGACTCTATGCTGGGCATGCAGCCTGCTTAAGATTCTCTCACTCCCTCTCCCTCTGCCCCTCCACTCTCACTGCTTGCGCGCCCTCTCTCTAAAAAATATATACAAAATAAATAAATTTTTATGGGCGCCTAGGTGGCGCAGTCATTAAGCGTCTGCCTTCGGCTCAGGGCGTGATCCCGGCGTTCTGGGATCGAGCCCCATATCAGGCTCCTCCACTGTGAGCCTGCTTCTTCCTCTCCCACTCCCCCTGCTTGTGTTCCGTCTCTCACTGGCTGTCTCTCTGTCAAATAAATAAATCTTTAAATAAATAAATTTTTAAAGAAGATATAGCATTACCTGGTGTATCTGCACTTCAGATCCTGCCCATTTGCTGATCACTTTATTGGCTAGAATAACGGATTCATGCCTGATTCTATTCTGAATGTTTTTCTTATTCTTCCAGGCTGACCAGGCCGTGACTCTTATAAATACCTAAATGACGTTTTTATAAAATTCTGCCTATCTCCCTTGCCTTCGTCTGGCTCTGCCTATAACAGAGTCACGGCCCCACACCACAGCGTTTCCCTTCACATGAGCCACCTCATCGCACGAGATGCGGGAGCGTGGACGCGGGCGCTTTTCCCGTCCTCGTGAGGCCCACGTCAGACAGAAACTGCCCGTGAGTTCCCGCAGGGCTCCACCCCAGGTCAGCCTCGGCAGACCAAGCCGGGTGAAAAGTGGCTCTTGTTAACCACGCTGCCCTCAAACCTGAGCGCGCAGGTGATGGCGACCTAGGACCTCGTTCACGCGCAGACTGTGACGCAGGAGGTCTGGGCCGAGGCCCCCGCGCCTCACGCCTAACGACCTCGGGTCATGCCGGTGCTGCTGGTCTTCAGACCCCACCCTGCATACCGAGCTTGAGAGGCGATGGTATTTCAGCCCAATGGTCCACCTGGCCCCCAGGTTCTAGAAATTACGCACGGAAACACGTAGTTTCCCCTCACTAAAGCCTCCTCTCTCTTTTGTCAGTCAGCAGTCCTCAGCTCATTTTCTGTTTCTCTCTCACACACCGGACACACACCCCATGTCTTTTCTCAGCCCCTTTTCAAGCCTGCCGCGAGAATCTAATACTTGAGTCACCTTAAAAGTCCTCGCTGTGTGCAGTTGGAAAGAGGCTTTAGAGAGGAAGGACACAGATTTCAGCTATGCATTAATACTAACAGTCCCTATTTACCGTGTGCTAATTACATGCCAGTCACAAGAGCTAATGTCTCATATGATATAACCTATGAGAAAGGCCTCAGTACTTATGTTTTAAGGGATGAGGACGCTGAGGCTCCGAAAAGTTACAGAAACTTGCCCCGGGTCAGAGAGCTCCTACGGGACGGTCTGGTCTCTAGTCACTCTTCGAAGCTCATTCTACCAGGCAGCCTTGTGACTAACTTTGCTAGAATGTAGCAGAAGTGACTTTCAAGTTTGACCTCAGGAGGCTTGAAGCTTCTGCTCCAGCCTTTTAGAGCACTGCTGCCTGGTGAACACAATCCGCCGCCCCTCCTAGAGGATGAGAGACTTCACGGAGAGCGAGGCCCAGCTATCCCCGTTGTTCCAGCAAACAGACGCGGGAGGCCAGCAAGGCCGTCGGGGACGCCCCCGCCGATCTGCGGCTGCCTGCAGACACGTGAGCGAGCCCAGCCAGCACCTCGTGCGGCAGAGACCAGCCACCCCGGCCGAGCCCGGCCTCAGCGAGGAAATAAAAAAGAGCTGCTGTTTTAAGCCACGAAAACACACGGCGGTTTGTTGTATGACAGTAGATAAGTGAGCCAGAACTTGAGTTCTGAGGATGTTGGAGTCTAACCCTCTTCTGGACCCGAAGCCGGGACCCACCAAACCCTGACTTGATTGATGCTCCACTACGGGTCTCGGCCCTGCTTCCTCTCTCCGAGTCCCACCTCGGGCCTCGCATCACCCACACGTCCCTACTGGTTCTCCTGTCTCGGACGGCTGCCTTCCCTTCTTTCTGCTTGGGTTCCCCCTTCAACACTGCCCTTTCTGCTCTCCTTTGAGCTCTCTTCCTGGTAATCTTCATGTGAGGTTTAAATTCTTGTCCTCCTTTGACGTTCTAGGCCAGTGTTTCTTAAATTGGAGTCAGTGTAACAATCCTCTGGGGATTAGGCACAGCGCAAGGAACAGAGCGGGTGATACGGTAACAGTGATGTAACAGGACTGACCCTGGCTAGTGGTGAGCACGGCACAATGCGTGGAGCGTCCGATCACGCTGCGTACACCTGAAGCTAATGGAACACTCTGTACACCTGAAACTAATGTAACACTGCGGCTCGACTCGACTCAAATTAAAAAAAAAAAAAAGTCCAAGGATTTGTTAAAATGCGGATTGTAATCTGGTGTCCTGGGCCAGGACCTGAGATTCTGCACTTCAAAGAAGCTCCCGGGCGAGGCTGACCCTGTGGCCTGGGGACCACAGTTTGATAGCAAGGCTCCACGGTCCAGCTCCACCATTCAGGAGAATACCGACCAGAGCTGCTGGGGCCGAGTGGGGGAGGGGTGGTTTGGGCTCTCCAGGTGCCGCTACGAACTCATCACATCTGACCCAGGGAAAAACGTTAAAGAGAGATCGGGAAAAAAATACAGATTCCGTTTTGACAGCATTCATTCAGGAGTACCACAAATATTTACTGAGCACCTATTGCAAACACGATGTGATAGTCTCTAGGTGGGGTACCCCAGGACATCCTCTTCTGGGGGCCCGGACCCTTTAAGCAACTATCATTTTATAATGGCGCCTTCTTTCTCTAGTCACCAGCCAGTCCTCTGAACTGGTTGAAGCCTCCAAGCTTTACACAGAATGCTGTCTGCTGGGATTTCATTGTGATCTAGTGGTGTGAGTTTAGGAGTAAACATGATGTTTTAAAATGTCAGTGTGGTTAGTGCTTGGTTCTCTGTGTGCAGAGGAATGACGCGTCTTTAAAAGTGTGTGCGTGGGGGGTGCCCGGGTGGCTCAGTCGGTTAAATGTCTACCTTCGGCTCAGGTCATGATCTCAGGATCCTGGGATCGAGCCCTGCATCATCGGGCTCCCTGCTCAGCGGGGAGCCTGCTTCTCCCTCTCCCTCTGCCCTTCCCCTCCTGCTCTGGCTCTGCCTCTCAAATGAATAAATAAAAAATCTTAAAAAAAACAAAAACAAAAACAATGTTAATTGTTATTTGTTAATAAGAATCAAGGATGTACACAGGTGACCCCATAAATAAGGCCAAGTAGTTGTCTTACTTGATCCAAGTCCCTGAAGTCTTTGCTTAGGAAGTACAGGCCCCTGGAAGAGGATGCCCTGGGCCCCCCTAGAGAGGCACTACCCCACAGTGCTTGGCATAGGGACTTGGAAAATATTTGTTATATTATTGAATGAATGCCTTGAACTTTGACTCTTTATCTTTTCTTTTTTTTCCTCTTTTATCTGCTGAGGCCTCCTAGGACAAGGGCTATCTCTCTGACCAGATGAAGGATCTCATTTCCGTAGGGACTGATCACGGGCAAGAACATCCCCACCTTCCTCTGGTATCACCATGCATGCCCCTGCCTGGCGTGGTGAGGAAATGTCATTCTTAACTTCTCTCTCCAGCCAGGGATCCGGCTCCTTTCTTTTCCTCTAGAAGAGCAGAATGGGATTAAAGCTTGCTTTGGTTTTTGTTTTTTGTTTAAGATGTATGTATTCATTTGAGAGAGAGAGAGCATGGGGGAGGGGGGTAGGGACAGAGGGAGAGGGAGAGGGAGAGGGAGAGGGAATGTTAAGCAGTCAATCTGACGACCCTTAGATCACAACCCTGAGATCATGACCTGAGCTGAAACCAAGAGTCAGGGGCTTAACCAACTGTGCCACCCAGGCACCCCAAAGCTTGCTTTGTTTTATCCATTCCTGGGTTTGCAGTTCAAAGGCCTACCTCTGGAACTATAAAAGTAACCTTCCGTTAGCCTAAGGTGCGTAGGCCCTGAAGAAGCCATGTGGTAGAAAAGAGACACAGTCCCTCCCCTCTTGATGGCCTGGCGAGAGACCTGGGCACTAAAGTAGTTGCACACCCCAGTAAGGAACATCCGGTGTTCCCACAGGAGCACTTAGGAAGGATACCCACCCTAGTCTTGGGAATGGGGCTGGTGGTGGGGCAGGAGTCCCTAACCAGTTACCACCTAAGCCAAGTATTAGAGAATGAGTCGCAACTGAGCTAAGCAAAAAGGAAAGAAAGGGTGGTAAGAGCATCCTGAAGGAGGAAAGCCATTGTGTAAGAGAAGTTTGAAAAACTGTTGAATCAAACTCAAAGCCAAGTGGCAATGCAATTGGATACGTGGAGAGACTCTCGGCAGCACCATCTGGGCTGTGAATATACCTGACCCAGTCCCTGGGGACTTTTTCGTTTAGAACAGGTATATATTAGCATTATTTATAGAAAAGAACTATTTACAGAAAGGAAAGAAATGCAGAACATTCTATTTCTTAGCATTTGGAGTGTTGCTCCATTCTGTGTAATTGTGCTCACTTCCAGAAAGTGAATTCCATACTGGAATGCTCCCCCAGGGAATGTGTGATAATTGGGCAATGCTGGGCTGACATTTACCTTTGCTGCACCTACAAAGGAAGAATTTGCTAAGTTAATGAGGAGAGCGCCTGAAAGCAGAGAATGTACTTAATCTATTTCAAGGGCACATTTTTTTTTCTTTCAATATTTTGTTAAGTACACTATATGCAAATGATGTTATGCATTAAATTAAAAATCAGCCTCATCTAGTCATCAGAGCAAGCCGTGGCTTAACATCTATGGGGAAACACTTAGCCATTATAAAAATACACTTGAATTTAATTACACAATGCAGCATTTCATAAGTACTTTTATTAAAACTTTGTATGAATCTGCTTGACCTGCTAACTTTATCTGACTAGTGAGGTTTCACCAAATTTGATAGATGCACCATTGCCTATTCCCGACTACATTTTTCTTAGCCTTGCATTATGGAAAGGAGAGTTTCTAAATTCTTCTGATATGAACAGTTTAAGCAGGACTATAATAACCAACTGATATATGTTCATTTATTAATACAAAACTTGGGCCCAGCCTCTTTATCTAATTGTCTTATGGAGAATTTATTAGTAAGACAATTTTTTTAGTATTCAGAAAAGGGTATCAAAAAAATCATAGAATGTTGAGCTAGAGAGTAAGTCCAAAATTTTTCAGACTCAAAGTCCTCTTTTTACACTGAAAGAACTAATATCTAGAGAAATGCAGTGATTTCCCCTAAATTCACAGCTCTTAGTAAAACAGCACTAGAGGCTCACCTTCTCCTGTCTGAAAAATCAAAGGCTCTTAAAAACAAAAGTTATTTTTTTAATGATTTATTTTATTTATTTATTTTAGAGGTGGGGCAGAGGGAGAGGGAGAGAATCTCATGCAGACTCTGTGCTGAGTGCAGGGCCCGACGGGAGGCTCAGTGTCACAACCCTGAGATCATGACCTGAGCCGAAATCAACAGGGTGATGCTTAACCAACTGAGCCCCCAGGCGCCCCTCGGCGCCCAAACCTATTAAGTAGCAAAACCCGGCCTAAGCTAACATGAGGCTATATATCCCACTTAATGGGAATATTTATACATTTCACTGAAGAAATACCAATGTGTTTGATTATGGAAAGCTTTCCAATACCTCCACGGAGATGTAAATGCCCAGCCTTTACACAATCTGGGGGATTCTGGATTATAAAACATATTTGGTCTTGACAGTTTGGCACAAGGTATTATAAACTCCTAGCAACAGCTATCAATTACCAAGCATTGCTTTACACCAGATATGGTCCTAAGATTTTAGATGCATTTTCATAATTTTAATTTGACAGATTCCATGCTGACCCCACCTCCTGTCTTTCCAGCTCGCTCTTTCTAGTCCCCCAATTCCTCCAATCCGTTGATCCTTCCCCCCTTTTTACCTGAGGCCCTAGCTTCTCTCCATACCCAGCTTAAATTCTTTAATTATCGTGTTGTAATTACTCACTTCAGAACCCCTGAAATCCCTGGCCCCTCTTGCTTTGTCACGCTTGCTGAGCAAAACCGCAAGCCTGGCAAAACCCACGCCTCTGCCTATGTCAGAACGGCTGAATGTGTCTGGTGAAAAACTCAACTGTGCTGACGGGCCTCATTTTGAGTTCATGATCATGAGCTCTTAGGTGGCCCTTCGTGTCGCCTGCCATTTCACGGTGTGTTTCCAAAGTCCATTCACTCTTCCGTTCTTCTCGACAAGTTCATACTCTCTTCTCCCCACCTCCTCTTGGCTGGTCACTGTGCTTCCTACTTCTCTAAGAAATTAGAACTGGAGGCAAATGTCCACAGACTCCCACCCCCATATCCACCCACTACCAGCGTCTGCACCCACATCTCTGCCCTTTACCTGTTGTCATAGAATCCCTGTGCACCCACCCAGAGCCGATCCCTCTCGCTACCCAAGCACATCCTTCTGGCAGTGTTCTCTCCTCTTTCGGGCATCAGCAATGTTCACTCACCTGGATCATTATACAACTCATCATTCACTCACCTGGATCATCACACAAGTCAGCACACAAACCTATTGGCCCTCCTACAGCCACGTCCCTTCCCCAACCCCCACCGGAGACCCTTTAAAATAACAGTCAGACAGGCTCCCCATTTCACTGTGGGTGCTGATGTTAGCCTAAAGGTCCTACCTGTTCTGCAGTCACTTCTCACCCCTCCCAGCCACACTAGCGTCTCTGCTCTTCGCTCTCCAACATGTCTGCCATACTGCCTTTGGACTGTTTCTTCCCTTTGCCTAGAACATTTTGTCTCCTGATATCCACATGGTCTACTTCCACACTAACTTCAGAACTTTGTTCAAGCATCACCTTTTCAGTGAGGTTTACCCTGTCTACCTTTGTCTACACTACATAGAATTGCAACCCACTCCCACCTCCCAGATCCCCCAGCTCTGCGTTTGGAACTCATACCCTGCACTCCTGTTAGCATGGAGAACTCTAACAGCATATACTGATTTCATCGTGTGGATGATGTTTTGTTTGCCTCCCACCCCTCTGCCCTTGCTAGACTACAAGTGTCACAAAGACAAGGAGCATTATCCATTCACTGAGGCATCCCAACACCTACAACCAAGCCGGGCACATAGAATGTGAATGAATACAGTATTCTAGTAAGCTTCACAATAACCTTAGGAGCGAGGTTTTATATTATCCTTATTTTATAGATGAAGAACCAGGCTGAGAGAGGTTTAAAAATGTGCCCATGGTCACACCACAAAAAGGGAGAGGGCGAGGAACCCAGTCTTTCTGACTCCATAGTCTGACTGCTAAATGGCCCTGCTATGTGGCCTTCCTACATTGGGCCTGCCTCAGGGTCTGGAATACACATGTTGAATTACATCTGCCATAAATAAACCACCATCCAGAGCCACCGTCTTTTGTTCCCTTGGGGCACACGACTGTTGGTAGTTTCAACCTAAGATCAAATGCTGCTCAATGGACTCCATACTCCAGAAGACGCTAGGCCAAAACCCAACCAAAGGTACTGCTCTTCCTGCATTTCTGAATTCATTCATCCGATGTGTATTGCTTGAGCACCGACGTCC
The DNA here is from genome assembly GCF_002007445.2 of Ailuropoda melanoleuca. Classification (NCBI taxonomy): domain Eukaryota; kingdom Metazoa; phylum Chordata; class Mammalia; order Carnivora; family Ursidae; genus Ailuropoda; species Ailuropoda melanoleuca. The sequence continues at coordinate 69,037,480 of NC_048228.1, read as the reverse complement.
TGAGGCTGTACGGAGCACTGGTGACGCGGAAGCAATCAGGAGGCCAAATTCCTCCCTTAAGCCACCAGGAGGGAAAAAATGCCACCATCATTTTTTGGAACTAAATCCACAGAGGAGAGATGATCGTTCCTTTAACTCCATCAGAACTAATGGCCCTCTCCACAGCCCAGGAAGAGCCTCCGGTCTAGCCCCTGTCCTCAGGCCTCCATTCCCAGCAGAGTCAAAAAGGCAAGTCTGCGGGGGCCGGGCCCAGTGCGGCTACCGAGTCACGTGGTTGATAGCTTGCCCGTTCGGAACAGCCTGTGCGGGAATTCGGAAGGAAATTGCGTACTGCTCACGGTGAAGCTCAGTTTGGCTTCAGGGACCATTTTAATTAAGTTAATTATCTCTAGAAGAAACACTTAGAGCTATTTAAGCCTAAACAATAGGTACTTGTTCTCTCTTCTAATAGGATCTCTGTGTAGAGCTCTCTTGGTGAGCCAAGGACAATGCCACAAGCAGGTATTTAAGGAAGGCCCTCCCCTCCTGCACCCTCTCCTCCTCCTCCTTTGCTCTCACTGCACCCATAGCGAAGGGGCTTTCAGAGAGGAGGGACGCAGAAGCTGGCAAGATGAAGCGTCCAGAATGTACATAAACGTGCTCTGCGGCTTCCCTGACCTTCCACACTCCTCTGCGTCTTGCAGGTCAGTCGTGGACCCCGAGTCGCACGGCCTTGCCTGGATAGTCTGCGTTTCCAGGAAAAAATAGTAGCCCTCGTTGTTACCCTAAAGGGAAAGGTGTCACCCCTTTTCTCTTATGCCCTCCCTGCCTCATTTCCTCCTAATGTTCCCTTGTTTTCGAGAACTCCAGCCTGATTTTTATTTTTTTTTTCATGTATACGTGCCTCACTGCAAAAAAGAAAAAAAGATTTGATCTGGCTCATTTGTTCCATTCTATCTGTTCCATTTAAAATTGCCGTGTAAGTTAGAAAAATAAGACAACACCTCCCCTACCCGCCCCCCAATCTCACCCCTGTTACTCACTTCCAGCAATGCCCTGCAACTTGTCACTAGATAAAGGAGAGCAGGGCTGGGGGTTCCCTTACGCCCTCAAAATTTACTCTTCAGACCTGTGTATTATCTTTCAGTGTGCATCAGTCCTTTGGGGAAAAGCCTCGATACCATGCGCTTTTTTTTTTCATTACTGAAAGAGAATGTTTTTCTGTGCCGTGCTATGCCCTACTCCCTGAGTCATCCCTCTGAGTTTGACTTTCCCTCAACAGAGCCATAAATGGCCTCTGTTCTTTGGTGGCTCTCACAGTGCCCAATGGACATGGCACACAGCAGAGAGCCCTAAAGGCAGTCACTCCGACAGACTGATGGACAATGACGTTATTAAGGGTCATAGTGGCTGGGTTTGTTGGAATGAGTGCAAAATAAGGACCAGAACTTGTCAAATTAGCGTCACATAATGACGGTGTGCAACTGGCGTTGGAAGAAACAGCAACAGCCCAGGCCACAGGCAAAACAGGTCTCGCGCAGCTCTGCCTAAAACATCATTTAGCAAGTAGGACTTGGTAAATAGTGCTAACTCCACTAATAACCACAGCGATAGGTAATAGTGACACTCAGGATTATTTTAAATTTCCCTTTGGTATATTCTAATCACTACTAATGGGCAACAGAGAAAAGAAGGAAAACAGATCTATTTTATGTTATGTAGGTATTTAAAGTAAAAAAGTTTAATTGTCGGGGTGCCTGGGTGGCACAGCGGTTAAGCATCTGCCTTCGGCTCAGGGCGTGATCCCGGCATTCTGGGATCCAGTCCCACATCAGGCTCCTCCTCTATGAGCCTGCTTCTTCCTCTCCCACTCCCCCTGCTTGGGTTCCCTCTCTCGCTGGCTGTCTCTATCTCTGTTGAATAAATAAATAAAATCTTTAAAAGAAAAAAAGTTTCATTGTCATTAAAATCTCATGACTAATTGTTCATGTCTGTCCCTTGTGTTTTCTGGAATGACCCCAACTTCTAACCTATTTAGGAAAAACTTTCTTTGAATTTACATTAAAATTCCAAATGTTTTTAATGTCATTTGCATACAGATAACAATCAAGGGAGTAGACCAAATTACAAATGGCCAATTTTTAAAGTTTTTCTAGTCTGGGTTGGTACCACTTGCTTCATACCCTAACAATAATGACTAGAACACTACCCCTTTCCACAGGTAAGGAGGCAGAAATCTAGTAAAACTCAACAGTAAAAGTGAGCACAGTAGCAGATCACATTGAGACAAACCTTGATTCACGAGCTGCTGAACTTTAATTTCGCCCATGTGCTCCCTGTTTTCTAAGATTAACTATCTCAGGATATAGACGAGTTCCCGAATTTGAAAACAAGTTTTGCATAAGAGAAAAGAGATGAGGTAAATATGTAAGACTGGTAATCACACTCTGCTTTCCACTTGTAAATGCCTAGTAAAGTTTATTCAGCACACACACACAGTCTTAGATCAGGACATAAATTTGGATTAATGAAGACTAAGTGTCATCATTTCATTCATTTGAAAAATGAAAAAAAAAAAAAAAGACAAAACCTTCTACAATTCCAGGAAAGATTAGCCTGTGGTTGGAAAAAAGCATTGCACTCTTGTGACTACCCTCTAAACTCTAATTTGGGCAAACACAAAAAGGATAGAAATGTTGATGCTGTTTTTCTTTCCTGTGTTTTTTCTCATAGGACATGGTCCTATGTGTGTGGTCTAAAGTCATGACCTGTCAGAGATTTACATATTTTCAAAGTAAACTCCAGCCTTTGTCTCATCTCTCTTCACATCACATAATACTATTACCTTTTATCAGCCACACCAGGGAAGTACACTACTTTATTTAAATCAAGGGTCAAGCCCAATACTCGAGTGTGTGAGAGATTTTTATGACAGTGTCTCTATTTCTTGTTTGGGCTACATTGGTAATCTACTGATGAGTTTCCTCACAGATAACTGCTCAAAGATCCTATTGCCCTTCTTTTCATTCTGAAGGGGTTTGGAGACTATCATTTAACAGTCTGGTTAGCTATTGTGGACATTGCTGCTATGAACATTGGGGTGCATATGGCCCTTCTCTTCACTACATCTGTATCTTTGGGGTAAACACCCAGTAGTGCAATGGCTGGGTCATAGGGTAGCTCAATTTTTAACTTTTTAAGGGACCTCCACACTGTTTTCCAGAGTGGCTGTACCAACTTGCATTCCCACCATCAATGTAGGAGGGATCCCCTTTCTCTACATCCCCTCCAACAATTGTTGTTTCTTGCCTTGTCTATTTTTGCCATTCTAACTGGCGTAAGGTGGTATCTCAGTGTGGTTTTGATTTGAATTTCCCTGATGGCTAATGATTTTGAACATTTTTTCATGTGTCTGTTAGCCATTTGTATGTCTTCATTGGAAAAGTGTCTGTTCATATCTTCTGCCCATTTTATGATTTGTTTATTTGTTTCTCGTGTATTGAGTTTGAGAAGTTCTTTGTAGATCTTGGATACCAGTCCTTTATCTGTGGTGTCCTTTGCAAATATATTCTCCCATTCCGTGGGCTGTCTCTTAGTTTTTTTGACTGTTTCCTTGGCTGTGCAGAAGCTCTTTATCCTGATAAAGTCCCATAAGTTCATTTTATCTTTTATTTCTCTTGCCTTTGGCGATGTGTCGTGAAAAAGGTTGCTCTGGCCGATGTCATAGAAGTTGTTGCCTATGTTCTCCTCTAGAATTTTGATGGATTCCTGTCTCACATTGAGGTCTTTCATCCATTTGGAGTTTATTTTTGTGTATGGTGTGAGAGAGTGGTCAAGTTTCATTCTTTTGCATGTAGCTGTCCAATTTTCCCAGCACCATTTATTGAAGAGACTGTCTTTTTTCCACCGGATGTTTTTTCCTGCTTTATCAAAGATTAGTTGCCCAAAGAGCCGAGGGTCCATTTCTGGGTTCTCTATTCTGTTCCATTGGTCGATGTGTCTGTTTTTGTGCCAGTACCATGCTGTCTTTGTGATCACAGCTTTGTAGTACAGCTCGAAATCCGGCATTGTGATGCCCCCAGCTTTGTTTTTCCTTTTCAACAGTTCCTTGGAGATTCGGGGCCTTTTCTGGTTCCATACAAATTTAAGGACTATTTGTTCCAGTTCTTTGAAAAATGTCCTCGGTATTTTGATCGGGATAGCATTGAAAGTGTAGATTGCTCTGGGTAGTATGGACATTTTAACTATGTTAATTCTTCCAATCCATGAGCATGGAATATTTTTCCATCTTTTTATGTCTTCCTCAATATCTTTCAAAAGTGATCTATAGTTTCTAGGATATAGGTCCTTTACGTCTCTGGTTAAGTTAATTCCAAGGTAACGTATGGTTTTTGGTGTTATTGTAAATGGGATGGATTCCCTAATTTCTCTTTCTTCAGTCTCGTTATTCGTGTATAGAAATGCAACTGATTTCTGGGCATTGATTTTGTATCCTGCCACCTTACTGAATTGTTCTATAACTTCTAATAGTTTGGGAGTGGATTCCTTTGGGTTTTCCATATAGAGTATCATGTCATCTGCAAAGAGAGACAGTTTGACTTCTTCTTTGCCGATTTGGATACCTTTGATCCCTTTTTGTCTTCTGATTGCTGTTGCAAGGACTTCTAGTACTATGTTGAATAATAGTGGCGAGAGTGGGCATCCTTGTCGTGTTCCTGATCTTAAGGGAAAGGCTTCCAGCTTTTCCCCATTGAGAATAATGCTTGCAGTAGGCTTTTCATAGATGGCTTTTATGAGATTGAGAAATGTACCCTCTATTCCTACACTCTGAAGGGTTTTAATCAGGAAAGGATGCTGTATTTTGTCAAATGCTTTTTCTGCATCAATTGAGAGGATCATATGGTTCTTGAGTCTTTTCTTGTTGATATGATGTATCACATTGATTGATTTGCGAGTGTTGAACCATGCTTGCATCCCAGGTATGAATCCCACTTGGTCATGATGGATAATCCTTTTAATGTACTGTTGGATTCTATTAGCAAGGATCTTGTTGAGGATTTTGGCATCCATATTCATTAGAGAAATCGGTCTGTAATTCTCCTTTTTGAGGGGGTCTTTGCCTGGTTTGGGGATCAAGGTAATATTAGCCTCATAGAATGAGTTTGGTAGCTTTCCTTCTGTTTCTATTTTTTGAAATAGCTTTAGGAGAATAGGTATTATTTCTTCTTTGAATGTTTGGTAGAATTCCCCAGGAAAACCGTCTGGGCCTGGAGTTTTATTATTTGGAAGGTTGTTTATCACTGACTCAATTTCTTCATAGTTAATTGGCCTATTTAAGAAATCTATTTCTTCCTGTTTCAGTCTTGGTAGTTTATAGGTTTCCAGGAAGGCCTCCATCTCTTCCAGATTGTTTAGTTTTTTGGCATATAGCTGTTGATAAAAGTTTCTAATAATCCTTGCAATTTCAATGGTGCTGGTCGTGACCTCTCCCTTTTCAGTCATAATTTTAATAATCTCAGTCCTTTCTCTTTGTTTTTGGACAAGTTTTGCCAGTGGTCTATCAATTTTATGGATTCTCTCAAAGAACCAGCTTCTAGTCCTGTTGATCTGCTCTACTGTGGTTCTGGTCTCTAATTCATTGATTTCTGCTCTAATCTTGGTCAACTCCTTCCTTGTCAGTGGGTTAGGCCTGTCCCTCTGTTGCTGTTCCAGTTTCTTGAGGTGAGAATATAGAAACTGCATTTTAGATTTTTCTATTCTTTTGAGTGAGGCTTGGATGGCTATGTATTTCCCCCTTAGGACTGCCTTTGCAGTATCCCATAGGTTTTGGACCGTTGTGTATTCATTCTCGTTGGTCTCCATAAATTGTTTAATTTGTTTTTTGATTTCCTGGTTTATCGAGTCATTCTTGAGCAGGATGGTTCTTAGCCTCCAAGTGTTTGAGTTTCTTCCAGGTTTTTCCTTGTGGTTGAGTTCCAATTTCAGAGCGTTGTGGTCTGAGAATATGCAGGGGATAATTTCAATCTTTTGGTATTGGCTGAGACCTGTTTTGTGTCCCAGAACATGGTCTATTCTTGAGAATGTTCCATGGGCATAAGAATAGAATGAGTATTCTTTGGTTCTGGGATGTAGTGTTCTGTATATATCTATGAGGTCCATCTCATCGAGTATGGCATTCAAAGCCTTTGGTTCTTTGCTTAGATATAGACGTAGTGAAGAAAAGGGCCATATGCACCCCAATATTCATAGCAGCAATGTCCACAATAGCTAAATTGTGGAAGGAGCCGAGATACCCTTCAACAGATGACTGGACTAAGAAGTTGTGGTCTATATATACAATGGAATATTACTCAGCTATCAGAAAGAACGAATTCTCAACATTTGCTGCAACATGGACGGCACTGGAGGAGATAATGCTAAGTGAAATAAGTCAAGCAGAGAAAGACAATTATCATATGATTTCTCTCATCTATGGAACATAAGAACTAGGAGGATCGGTAGGGGAAGAAAGGGATAAAGAAAAGGGGGGTAATCAGAAGGGGGAATGAAACATGAGAGACTATGGACTATGAGAAACAAACTGAAGACTTCAGAGGGGAGGGGGTGGGGGAATGGGATAGACTGGTGATGGGTAGTTAGGAGGGCACGTATTGCATGGTGCACTGGGTGTTATACGCAACTAATGAATCATCGAGCTTTACATTGGAAGCCGGGGATGTACTGTATGGTGACTAACATAATATAATAAAAAATCATTAAAAAAAAAAAACAAAAACAAAAACAGTGGCTGGTTGGGAGTGGCCAAGCTTCTCAAAGTAAGGAATGAGGTAATGATGCCATGGACACACAGAGCAATGGGAGAAACAAGGCACATTTCCTAGGGTCAAAAGTTGTGGGGTAATGCCAGCTATATATTAAAACAAATATGGCTACAAAATTTACTTATTTATTCAACAAATATTTCTTGAGCACTTATCATGGGTCAGGCAATGTTCTTGGTGCTGGGATTTTATAGTGCTGGGATTTAAATTGGCCAATGTCCCCAATTTCATGGGGCTGAAAATCGAATAGAAGACATACCAAATGACAAAAATATAAATATGATAAATGCAGACACTGCAAAGTGTAATCAAGGAAATACAAGTAGGGTAGCGACTGGCTAGAGGGGCTGATTCAGATTCAGTGGTTGGGAAAGGTTTCACTGATGAAGACGTTGGTGCTGAGGCCTGAATGACAAGAAAAGTTAGTCATTCTACTCAGAAAGACCACGTATCCAGCCTAGAAGTAGGTGAGACCAGGTGCTGGGAAGGAGGAGCTGAAGGTGAAAGATAGGCAAGGACCAGATGACAGAGGAAGTTGGAAAACTCGTAAAGAGCAACAATTCCGGTAAGAACTGACAGAACGTAATGGAAGCTTAGACAAACATGAAAGCAATGATATGGGAAGAGACTCAAGGATGGAGGATGTATTTCTGAGCTAGTGTATGGGGAGTAGGGGAATGGAAGGGTAATGACAACTCCTGGGTTGTCTTGAGTATCTGAGTGAAAAGAGAAACAACATACTGACATGGGAAAGAAGACTGAAGAAAGAATCCTTTTCACAGGGAGAAAACCAGGAGTCCTGCTTTGGCCATTTCAAGTGTGAAATGCCTCTTTGTTATTCAAGCAGAGAAATGTTAAATTGGCATCTGGCTATCTAAACTTACAGCTCAGTGGGAAGGTCAGAGCTGTCAATATAAACTTGCATCTAAACCATGTGATTAGATGAGACCGGGTATGAAAAGAGAAGGGCACAAGTCCAGTCCTGAACCCTTGAAGCTCTCTAGCATCTGGGGGTTCAGGGAAGGAGCTGGAACCAATGAATGGAGCGAGGAGCAAGTAACTGAGAGAGCATGCTGTCAGAGAAGCAGGAAAAGACAGAGCAGAAGAGGAAGGAATGGTCAACTGAGTCCATGCTCTAGAGTAACAGAGAATTGACCGCAGATTGGGCAAAGTGGTATCGGTAATCTTTCAGGGGAAAAGGCAACCAAAACCTTGTTAGGGTCAGCAGACATCAGCTGGGATGGAATGAAGCTTTTGATAGCTCTCTGTGAGGGGTGAGAGAAGTGCCAGAAAGGGATATGAGGTCTGGGAGGGTTTTATTTTGTTTAAAGATGGGAAGAGGAAGAGAATGTTTGTATGCTGATGAAAAGATCCAGTAGTAAGAGAGGGCCAGTGCTGAACACTTAAGAGGGAAGTGAAGGTATGGCAAAGTAATTTTGGACAGGAAGAGAACACAGGTATTAACTATTTGACATTTGTGGGAATGAGCTAAAAATGAAATTAGCACTGGTTGTAGGTTTTTCTCCAGCCACATTCAGCTGCTAGGTGTAAGCACAGTTGGGGGCAGCTATGTTTAAAACACACTGAGACTCCAGGGTGACTCTGACAGAGGGAGAGCAGATGAAGGAGCTGCTGTAATTACAAGGCAGCAGATGCTAATGGCAGGTTCTGATAAGTTGAATTCCCCATGCAATACGAGTGTTTATTAAATGTTTGATGAATAACACAGATCTGAAATCAAGCTTAATCACTTCCTAGAAGAGCAAGTTTCTTCAGCGAGAGTCAAAGCGTCCTTGGCAGAATAGAGAAATCATCCTTTATGTCCAGGATTTCATTGCAACTTTTGTAGAGTGTCTAAAATCGCACCTGGCAATCAGTAACCACTCAATGAGTGTTAGTTTCAGTTCCGCTTTCCAAGCAGGGGTTCTTTCCCTCCTTCAGTGACTCAACAACCATTTCTTCCATGCTCAGGCTGTGCCAGGCCCTGTACCAAGTGCTAGAGATAAAATAACAAGGCAAACAGGGACCTGCTCTGGCAGCATATCTGGCAACACAGATATCATACAAATAACTACACTTACTTTTTAAGTTTGGTCATGATAAACATTATAAAGTGTTAAACTTGCATAAAAGAGATGTTGGAATTCGACTTTTTAAACTTTCAGTTAAACTTTTGTAAAAATGTTCAGAGAGTCAGAAGTTTAACATTCTGATTCATCCTTTCCAAGTATGAAAAACACTAACTCAAGGTAAAAATCCAAAACATAAGAAAAATCTATTCACACAGAAGAGGCAAACAGAGTTGGAAAACACTATTGCATTAATGCCAAAAAACCCCCAAACTGTCCACTCTGCTAGATACAGAATGCATTTTTGAGAGTTGGGCTCAATGTTACAATTCCTTAAGAAATATTTTTTAAACTTGAACTTTAGGTCAGCATTGTGCTAAGTGACGAAAGAGGGAAAAGCAGCCCCTGGCATGGGGAGGCTGGCTTGTTACTGTCAGCCAGGCCTTGGTGTACTCCTGTTGAACATACACTGAATCTCACACACTCTCACTCTTAGGCAAGGTCGCTCTGTGACCCTGAGGAAATGAGACAAACAGATAATGCCTCTTCATAATTTTGTCTAAGGATGGACCAAAAAAAAAAAAAAAAAAAAGCCACAGTGCAAAGCACGAATTCCAAACATCCTCCCTCTCCCCCAATACTAGTCACTGCTGCTTTTTACCAGTTACAGCTTTAACTTTGCTTCATTCTTCCCACCTTCTAAAAAAGATCCAATCATAAAATTATCTCACTTCCTGAGAGAACCTAAATCCAGAGCAAACTCTTGCTTCCCTGAACCCTTCCAAATTACCTAAGTCCAAATCCTATAATAAAGTCCTTTCAGTGCTGTCTGAAATACCCTGATTCCCCACTGAATGTCCTCTTGTTTCAACAAGCAACAAACCCCATTTTGTCCAAATCCTACTCGTCCTGGTGGTTTTTGGTTGGGTGGCATTATCAGCGGAAAATATGCATTATGCTATTTGTCACAGCTATTTCTTGAAACAGGTGGTATTATAAATCTAGTTTACACACAAGACAGAGCTGTCAAGTTACATCCCCAAGGTCACACAGCTACAAAGTGATGCCAGAATTAGATTCCAGGTTTGATTCCAGAGATTCCCAGATAATTATCCAAAATTGTTAGAAAGCTAGTCTTTCAGTTAAAAGGCAAAACCATTTTTCTACACCTCCATTCCTTCTATCTTCTCTATTATTTGGTCTTACTGCTAGAATAATGAGTACTAAGGAATTATGACCTGTTAGCTTTACAAGACATTAACAATGGAAATTGTTTGGCTGGTTTCAGGATCAGAATGAAGATTATCAATGACAGATTGATCAGGTCCACTCATTTTCCAAAAAATCCTTCAATAGCTTCAGGTTGGAGTTAAAATTTCAGCATGATACACATGTCCCTTCTTCCTTTTCTGGCCTTCCCTTGATGCTTCCTGATAATTTATTCATTTAACATGAAATTACTACATACAAGGCCATTTTCCCCTATTTTCCCCTCTTTGTCATGGAGAACCCATTTCTGTTGTGGGCAGTGTGTGTTTGTCATTGATACAATGCTGTATTAGTTCCAGGGGCACAATGTAGTGATTCCACAACTCTGTCTGCGATGCTATTTTTCTGTGTTTGTTTGTTTGTTTTTTAAGATTTTATTTGAGAGAGACAGCCAGCAAGAGAGGGAACACAAGAGCGGGAGAGGAAGAAGCAGGCTCCCAGCGGAAGAGCCTGATGTGGGGCTGGATCCCAGAACTCTGGGATCACGGCCTGAGCTGAAGGCAGACACTTAATGACTGAGCCACCCAGGCGCCCCAGTCTGCGATGCTATGTTGTTCGCAAGCGTAGCTACCATCTGTCACCATACAACGTCACTACAATACCACTGACTTCATCTTATGTGCTGGATCTTTCATTGCAGCGACTTAAACATTCCTTAACTGGAAGCCTGTACCTCCCACTACCCTTCACCCATTTTGCCCATCCCCCCACCTCCATCCCCTCTGGCAACTATTTGTTCCCTGTATTCCCAGTCCATTCCCAATGTCCCTGTATTCCCAATGTCCATTAAGTTTCAACTGATCCTTCAAAATCACCTTTATTCTCTCTCCTGCAGACTTCCCTGAACTTCCCACCCAATACAAAATGGGCTGCTCTTGGGTAGCCCTGCAATGCCATGCCATTCCCTTGGCTGTTATCCGATCACATTACATGCTTACTCCTCCAGCCTCAACTCTTCAAAGCAGAGAGATGTGATTTCCTTTAATGTCCTCTGCCCTTGCTACAATGTCTGGGGACGGGCCAAGCTTAATAGATTGTTTGAACCCTTTCTCCACCAAACCAATTTAAAGTATGACTCTATTAAGGAGAACAATTCAATTTCATTAGCAACATACTTCTAGCTCTGTTACCTGCAAACCTACATTTATCGTTTAGTAACTGTGAATTAGCCACAGTGAGGGGCAATTGGTTTTCAGACTACTTTCTGAACGTCTACTGTAGTTGGATTTTTTTTTATCTCATTCAGGAGGGGAAGTTCAACAGGTCTTTCAGTTACAGCAGGGTCATCTCTTAGAAGTACCCTTCAATATTTTTTTTAAATGTACTTCAAGATTTCATTTATCTGAGAGACAGAGAGAGAGCGAGCACGAGCACATAAGGGAAGAAGGAGACAGAGGGAGAAGGAGAAGCAGACTCCCAGCTGAGAAGGGAGTACGACTCGAGGCTCAATCCTAGGACCCTGCGATCATGACCTGAGACGAAGGCAGATGCTTAACCAACTAAGCCACCCTCAATACACTTTGTTTTAAGGATGTCTTCATCTGCTATTCCAGGCCACAACTTACATGATTTGGGGACACTGTAATAATAAATCTCTTTGGTAACTAGTGGGAAAAGAAATACTAATAAAAAAAACTTCACAATATAAGGATTACTTTATGGAAGCAAACTAAAGAGAATGAAAACTAGCAACTTCTTTTGTCCCTTCTGAATTTTGAATTGATGCAAAAAAAAAAAAAGATGATGAAGGTATTCTTTAGAGCTGAACCTATAGCTGTTGGAAGTAACGAAGTCATATAGGTAGTGTGAGATGACTGAGGCAACTTATATCATCTCCTTAAGTGTAATGGACAATCCTATGAGGAAAAGTATACTAATAGGGCAGCTTTTAAAAGCAGATTTAACATATTGAGCTGGACGCCTTTGCTTTAAAAAAAAAAAAAAAGATTCAGTAATCATCTATTTTTAAATTGTTAAAATTGGAGTTAAAGAAAACACTCTTAAGGTGGCATTAAGATGACAATAATACACTTGTAAAATTTGTTTCCCTCTTTTGTTATTGGGAAAAAGATACCTTCGAAGGGCAACTTTGTGAGTAGATGGATTTGCTGCAATAGTAAATTGTACCTTATCTGAATTATTTTTGACATTCCCTCAGATTTGTTTTCAAAACTTCAACAATTGTTATCTGGCAGTTTCAAGAAGTTCAAAGCCTTAAACCTTTTCATGCTGAAGAAAGCAAAATAAGCATTTTCTCAAAACAAACATGAAAATAAAACTCAAATTCTGAAATCTATGTTATCTCAAGGCAGAACTACTACTATCTCTGGTCAACACTTGAATTATTTAAAAAAAATCATTTTTTACCTTATTCTGTCTGTTTAAAACTATTTCAGTATTCCCCCGATTAATTTTAGATATCACCCAAAAGCATATTTTGAACAAATTTTAACATACTATTTAAGTATCTAGGTTTCAACACTGCCAGCTCCTGTACTTCATCTTCCTTAAAACATTCTCCAGTTGATTTTGAATCATTTAATATATTTCATTTGTGGTCTTAATACAAATTCATTCCAAGAATGTAATTTTGATGAGTAAATCAGAGTAGCTTAATGGAGGAATCACAGAGATAACCAAGAAATTCAAGTTAACCCATCATGTCTGAAAATGTAGTATTCAGTTATAACACATTTGAAGCACAGTGATAGGGGCTCCACACTGCTGGAAGAAGACAGTTAAGAAAGACAACTGTCAGAGTTCAGTAATCCTACAATATCAAAAGGCTGTATCTTTTTTTTTTTTTTAAAGATTTTATTTATTTATTCGACAGAGATAGAGACAGCCAGCGAGAGAGGGAACACAAGTAGGGGGAGTGGGAGAGGAAGAAGCAGGCTCACAGCAGAGGAGCCTGATGTGGGGCTCGATCCCATAACGCCGGGATCACGCCCTGAGCCGAAGGCAGACGCTCAACCGCTGTGCCACCCAGGCGCCCCCCAAAAGGCTGTATCTTCATGGATGGCCGCTTCTTCAAGAAGAGAACTCCAAACTATGTTAAGTTTCTGAGAGTGCTCCAAGCATTCAGAGGAAAAGCATTCATAAAAGTTTTTAAAATTCTGTGATTTTTAAAGTTTATAGTTTTATCACAAGTATATCTAAAACTTACACTTTTTTTAAACTGCTAAATTTTCAAACTACGCAAGAACAAGTTCTTAAGTCAGTGATTCTGGTTAAAGGGCTTTCTGTCAGTAAATTGACACTGTTAACTTCCTGCAACTGAACAGTTTACACACTTTAAATTCATATGATACACAATTTTCTTCTGCAATCACGGCCTAGAGCCATAATGCCATTATTACTGATGCCAATAACTAAAACTGGGCCTTTCCTGTCATTTCTCAGGCACCTGCCTGTCAATTATCCTCAACTGGCAGCCCGCTGGACAGCCGGCTCCTTGAGCATAGAGTTCTTAGTTCCAACATTTCCATTCATTACATCAGCCAGCCACTATTTCCTCCACAACCCTTTCAAATGTCTTGTAACTTCACAGAACTTCCCAAAGGATAAAATGGTTCAAAGAATGACAAACTGAGGTTGAATAATACTAATCTCTAGTGAATATTAATTGTCAAACATTCCATTTTTATATTGTCACTCATTATCGAGACTGTTGATTTCTATCCATGCGGATGCAGAACTGGAGCGGCAAGTCTGTGGGGAATTGGTTTACTACATAGCTGAGCAATGATGCCCAGACCACACTTCATTATCCCCACGCATTTGTTACATAAGGGAACACTACATGGAGTTTATGCGCACAATCTATGGAAAATGTAAAGTCGGGCGCACTGAAATTCATGTTGCTACACATTACAGTTAGCTCACAGTTTAAAATAAAAAGGGAAATTAATGGTAAGGAAACAGGATATAGTTAAGTTAGCATTACAATATTCACTGTTTGCTTGGAAAATGCAATGAGAACACACACATACAAATCGGTATTTGTAGACCTGCCTTTGTAATTTAAAATGTTAATGAAATGTAAATTTTTTCAATACAAAATTCATGAATGTTCATCTCTAGGCTACATTGTGTCCAACCTTGTTGGAGTCCTTTTTTCATTTTATTAGTACCGAAAGTCCCTCATTGTCCATTTCTCTTCCATCTCACCACCACCAAAGAAAATACACTTGACAATCACAATCGGAATGGTGGCAGTAAAACATAAAATAATTTTAATTTAGAAAACAACACACCCCTTGCATTTTTTGTAACAAAATCAAGTTTTTGGGTTCCAAGCTATTCATCATGAAGAGAATGTGTTTAATTTGATGTGAAGTTGGCTACCCAGCAGTCTAGTCAGGCCACAGAATGTTTAACTCAGGCCCTGGTAGGCTGCCAGCCATTCTAAATGTTTTCACACGGACCAGCAATAAATAATTAAACATCTAAGTCACAGTTCTCAGGTTGGGCAGTAGATAGAGCTAAATTTTCTCATTTCTGGAGATAAGAAATTTGGGGAATTTTTTGGTCCAACAATTCGCTTTAGGTGATACTCTTTCAAATGCTTTCTGGATGTCAAATAATTACTTTCAGGATTTTTTTTAATTGCTAAGTTTGCAAAAAAGACTCTATTTATAGCATTTATTGCCAAGAAAGACCCCATTTGTGAACTAGAGGTCATACGACTGGGGTTTAGTCCTGGTACTGTCACTAACCACCTAGGAGTGCAGACAAGTGACAAACTTCCTAGGTCGTTATAAGGTTAGTATGGGAAGGGAATCTTATTGTAATCAGAACATTTTCCAAAATATACATGCTCTCCTTTCCTCTCCTCCCAATTCTAATGTGGGTGGGGGTATAATCATGTATATTTAAAAAAACAAAAACACTCTCCAGTTGATTCTAATGCATATTCCCATAGGACACCTTCGGGGTTCTTCCAGCTTTGAAACCCCACATTTTTAAACAATGGATGTGGGGATGGCTAAAGGGCAAGACCCACTACTGACAGAATTGGAAAAGAAGGTAAGCGCTTTTCTACACACATCCTTTCTTCCAAGCTCTTTTTCCAGCCTGTCAATGATTTTGATAGTATTTACAAGCATGCCATGCATTTACAAATGACCTAACTCATCTTTGCCCTAAGCACTATACAGAACAGATACCAGTCACTCAAGGCAGAGTGGCTGAGTTCTTACACTTGCATTCCTTCACAAGCCTACCTTACAGCAGGTAGTAGCGTATTGCACACACAAGACTATGAAGAGCTGGTTTATCAGCTTATAAATCTTAGAATATTTCTAGTAAATTTTACCTATATGTGGAAAATAATTTCACAAAGTTTACTTCTTCAGGTCAGGCTGTCCAAGTATATGAATTCTGAAGTTTAAAGTAATGTAAAAGTCACTTTTAATGGATTAATACCAATTTGGGGGGGGGGGCTCTTGATACATAATACAAAAATACTGTTTCTCACTACCTTTCACTTATAATTAATTCTTACCTATTTTCCTCACTCTTATTCTCAATATTAGGATTATAGCATTAAAGAATGGTAGCATTAATATAGAAACCACTGACAAAGACAGTCAGATTTGCCAGACTGAAGATATAAATTCATCCCTATATTTTTCAACTTAAGTCTTTAAGCTATAGGTAATTAATTTTAAAAGCTTTAAAAATATTACAGGGGGGAAAACACACCCAGAAATATGGGTATACCAACACTTTGGAATGTAAGACAAAAATCCTTACCAGATTTAGTTTGGAAATTGCAATGTTTTCTATGAAGCACAGTAGTTGACAAGCATCTTTTGGGAAAACGATCTAATGAAAAGGTACTACAAATACAGGAATTAAGGATTTCCTTTTCAGATGTTCTTTATAAATTTCGCATTTCCCACTGGTAGCAGAATACCTTTGGAATTTATGCTTCTTGCCCAGATCATTCAACATTAAAGAACTACTAGAGTTTTTACTGATATAATTGTTTTGACAGAAACAGTCATTTCTTGTCTCCAAATAATGAAGGCTTGTCCTTTTAACACGAGACACTTCCCTTGTGATCAATTTTAAATTTGCTCAGACTTGTGCAGCAACGTTTCTTTATAGTTTCCATTTCTAATTTGGAATGTCTAAAATTTTTTCAAGTTGTATGAGTGCCGTATTTGTGCTGATTAAAAAACAAAACAAAGCCATATGCATCAATAGCAGCAAACTGCCAGAATAATGTAAACCACTGAAAGCGTCTGTATGGTCATGCCACAAAAGTAGGTACTGCCACCTAAGCAAATCACGTCACTGGGTCAAGGCCTGTGTACTTGCATTCTCCTTCCACTCAGACAGAATATGTGAGTTTTACAGTGAAGAGTCTTTGAAGTCTAGAATAGGATACCAAGTAAGGAGCATATAACTAAAACCTTCAATTTGAAAATCTAGTTAACATCCTTCGCACCTAGTGACATTACCAATAACAAAATTTGAATATGCTAATCCTCACAACCAAAAGAACTGGTTCATCCCTAGGGCTTCCTTTAAGGGACAATGTGACCACATAAGGTCATAAGGTATAGAAACCATAGCCTCAGTCACGCCCTGGGAAGAATTCAAAAGGAGATTTGGGGGTGAGAGAGAACCATGTCTTTGCCACTCGAGAAAAGAGTTTCTCACTTTTTTAACGGCCCCATGTTAGTCAATGAGGTAATCTATGGTACGCAGCCTGGGCTCCAAAAAGTGGGTGGTCTTTGCAGAGGGAGGTGCTCACTCACTCTACCTCTGGCCAGAGCCAGTTCCTGCAGCTGGACCGAAGGCAGCCCACAGACTACACTCGGCACATTTCTTCATTTCTCACTTGAGTGCCCTTCTTTAGTTCCCTTTCAACTGCCCACTTTATATCGGCTTCATTACACCACCGCTCCATTTGTAATGTAAATTGGGAAACTCGGGGAAGTTTTTCTTTTGGCCTTGTCTACGGAAGAATACGGAGAGGTATTCAAAACGTATTAACACAAATCAATGGCACCAATAAAAGCAAAATCTCCTTAGCAACATAATCTTGATTGCAAAAGGAGAACTGAGAGCATTTAGCAGAACAGTGGCCCACATGGAATACGCATTTGTCTGGAAGAATCCAGCACAAAGCCTAAAAGAGAGATTTTGAAAAAATCCAAAATTAACTCACAGGGAACAGTTACTCTTTTTTTCAAAAGTACACAATTGGCTACATTAAATCTATCGTGTGCTTTTGGCTCAGCAACATTGTATCACACCACTTTGCAAACTGAAATTACAACACCCTGCATGCTTCACATGAGTTACAGGGTGTTTTTTGTTTGTTTTGTTTTTTGAGGTTTTTTTTTTCCTTCCTTGATTTCTTTAGTAAAGCAAACAAAAAAGTCTCAAGAAATATATTCATCTCACACACAATGCAAAGAAAATTGAATGGCTACCTAACAATATCTAAGACTGTAGGTACAAAAGGTTGGGCTATCTTTTTAGGCTTTCTGTGCTGGGTTCTAAGATAGTAATGCCTGCCAGCGGTAATGGCATTTTTGCTTAGGTCTCCATTTGTGAAAAAGGAAACTGAATACACTTCTGAGAACTCTCATATTTTTCTCGTCAGAATAGAAAAAAGAAGTGAATGAAAGAACAGGAATTCATAAAATAAGGAATCAATTCTTTTAAAACTACAATATTGAGATAATTTCAGGTAACAATCCACAAACACAAAATTTCCCTCAGTTTTTAAATGTTTCAAACAGAATTGTCCTTTTGTATTTTAACTAAAGCAATCCAGGTGATGGGGGTGAAAGCATCTTTACTAGCTAACGTAAACGGAGTTACAATTTATCTTAGAATGAAGTGTGTGCACGTGTGTGTGCATGCACATACATGTATTTTTTGCCAATATGTGTAATTATTTCTTAAAGGTTTGCACTAAAATCTGGGTCAATCAAGTAAAACAAAAAGTAAAAGTGCGTATGACAAGTAATTATTTGAAACAATACAACAGATAAATATTAAATACTGCTAAATATGTGTATTTACAGGGGTAGTGATTAAAATTATTTCTGCCTTCCCCGAAAGCTTAAAAACCAATGCTAAACCTAAATAAGATAATTGAGAACCCTATTTAAAAAGCTGTATTGGCTTTTAAAATTTAGGGACAACTTAAATAAGATCTCTGGAGGAAAAAAGATAATATATAAGTTGTACCTTTTTTTCTATTTTTCCTATGTGCAAGTTTAATGAAAACATAAATCCAAAAGTTTATTACGTATGGTTCCTGAATTCATATTCATAATGTCAATTATTTTATTCCCAGATATTTGTACAGATCATATCTACAGAAGAAGTATTTGTGTGTGTATTCATTCATGTGGTCTTTCGACATCATTAGTTTGGCCAATTTCTTTTAAAGTGATTTGATCTCTAAATACCAGGCTCTCTTTTCCAACTTCACCTAAATTGGTTTAAAATTTTATTTAATATATAGTCTTTAAAGACCAAATGCTGTAAATTAGCCCACATTTTAAGCACAGAATCCTGTACTGAAGTCACGCATTACAACCAACTCACTTAACAACAAAAACTCAACTAGCCAAACCAAAGCACGCAAGCAAAGTAAAAAAAAAAAAAAAAAAAAAAAGGCCCCTAGTTCAAATTAGAAATCCATTTGTTTACTAAAAAAACCCTGTCTATTAAGACTTGATTTTATAAGACTAAATATACTGCAAACATGAGACCAAAAACCACACCATCTTAAATATAATCCAGGTACGTATTTCTTCACAATTATGAAGGCCAACAAATTTTTATCTACTCCCCACCCCAAAAAATCTTGTTTTAACACAAACAGATGTTTGACCATGGTGTTTCTTAATAATGAAAGAAAAATATGATATATATATATATACCTTTAAAATTCAACTGTATGTTTTACCAAAGTTATTTTCATTTTTTTAAAATGTTACTAGACTTACTTGAATGTAACTAGAATTACCTGAAAACATTACAGGGACCCTGATCTTGGGTCTGTACAACTGCTCACCCACAGTTTCTGATTATTTTTTTTGAAAACTACTCCATGCTTATTAAGGATATAGGAATAAATTCCTAAAATCCTTTAAGTGTTTTTTTAAAAAAATGTCACACTTACATTATAAACGATAAATAAAAGAATACTTTATTCAAGGTAGCCTCCTCTTCTCAAAGGACATGATAGCAGAGGAAAACACTATCTAGAACATTTTTTCTTTAAAAAAATTTGTTCCATTGTAATACATAAAGAATATATAAAAGGAAGCATAAAGCTCTGTGCAATTCCCCACCATTGCATAATTTTGCCCCTTGTAAACCAAAGCGTAGGATAACAATGTAGTTACTTCTCTGAGCCAGCAGATTTCAGCACACTGCTTTCCAATCATGTCTACCTTGCTTCCACTGCCAGCTTCGTAATGCTTAACTCTTCTGAGGACAAAATGTCATTCATTAGCTCCAACAAATGTAAAAAGAAATAGAGACTTTAAATGAGCTTTGATAACTTCAGTTAAACTCCTGTTTATGAAGACTTCATGGCAATGCAATGAGATTATTGTAACTGCCTAATTAAATAAGCTGCTACTAGAAGAGAAGAAGTGGTCTTTTATTAGTGCAAAAGGTTTCTTGAGGGAATAGAATGCTAGTTCCTTCTAGAACATTTTAAATTTGTATAGTATTTATGTCAAGAAAGAACTAGAACCAGTTATACTAAATTATGAGCCAGCAGGAGATATAACAGGAGAGGAAATCTGCAGTTTGAGAATGTATTACAGTCCAAGAGAGTAGCCAAAACACTGATCTGTTACTTGTCTTCTCTTAAAGGCTGGCTGACTTTCTTTAAAAATAAGCACAACAATTTTGGCTTATCTGCCAAAATTAAGAATGCCTGGTATGGTTAGTTTATTGAAATATTTCTGAGATAACAAGCTGAGAAAGTGATATACGATATCTATCCTTCATAAAGAGAAAAAAAGTTAACTCTCAAATTCAGAGCACAATATTTATGAAGTAGAGATGTTATTTAAAGGGGGGGGCATGATTTTGCTTAAGTATCTGAAATCTAACTACATCTTAAAGGGTCTTGTTAGAAAGAAACTTTTCTCAAGTATTATATTTAATGTCTGTGATTTTTAAACATGCAAATCATTACTATAAATATATATAGGGAGTACTCGCTTTAATTTAAAATGCAAAATTTGGGGGCGCCTGGGTGGCTCAGTCATTGAGCGTCTGCCTTTGGCTCAGGGCGTGATCCCGGATCCCTGGGATCGAGCCCCGCATCAGGCTCCTCCACTGGGAGCCTGCTTCTTTCTCTCCCATTCCCCCTGCTTGTGTTCCCTCTCTCGCTGGCTGTCTCTCTCTCTCAGTCAAATAAATAAATAAAATCTTTTAAAAAAATGCAAAATTTGATAGTAACTCAGGTTTCTGCTGACTCTAAATAAGTCAAAAAAGCTACTCATTCATTTCTACTTTTATACAGGATTTAGTAACAGCAACACAAATGACTTAAAAATATGAGGTAGTCATAGTATCTTCCTTTCATGGAAAAAGATAAATGCAAAGAAGCTAAGTCATTTGATGATTCCGCAGAACATCAGAAATAACTTCAATATCAGGATTAGCATTCTGAATTTGTTTTCAGTATTGTCTATTAAGGCTACAAACAACCTCTGCTGTTTCAATTTACCATTGTTAGAGGAAGGGGAATATTGCTCCCTAGTACACAGAATTATGACTAATCATATAAACAATATTTAGGCTTCTATTACTATCTAAAAATCTCTGTAAAAGTACAGAACGAGATAATAACTCAAGTTTTAAAGACAAATCACCTTCACATCTCAACTTATATAAAAGGTATGTTCCTAAAAATAACATAAAGTTGGCTATTATATCTAAAATATACTAAACACAGCTATTATGGGATAACTAATAGTTTGGTTTAGGATTGGCCTTGAGCCTATTCTTTCTGCCATAATACTAGATATAAATCAGCTTTCTTCAGAAATGGTGGTTTGAGAAGCCCCACATGCAACCATCCTATTATTCTTTCCTTGCAAAGTCTGGACTGATAGGGTCTGTTGAAAAAGAAAATACCAATTGTACCACTGATCCAACAGGAAATTTAAGTTAAGAAACTTTTAAAACGCAAATACCACCTTAGCAGAATTGTCACCCATTAATCACTTAATGTGACTAACTCACTTTAATTGGCCTTCTAAACACCTAGCTAAGAATGCAAAAAGAATTACTACCATTTGTACCGTGAGCTCTGGGGAAGGAAAACAAAAGGCAATATGAACTGTGTCCGCATCTGGATGAAGACTCTAAGACATCAGGAGGGCAGCAAAAGGACCCGCACTGCTTCAGGAGGACAGCAGAAGGAAAGGGGGTCCAGGACTAGATGTTGGAATTCAGTCAAAAACAGTTTTAAACAGATTGTACTTCTGATTTAGTACTACTGACCATTACTCGAGCCAAAGCAAATATTTACAGTGAAAATCAGGCATGCAGCTAAACGTTATACTGTGAAGCAGAATACCAGAAAAGTTAAAACGGTCTATGTACACAATGTTATGTAAGACTACTGTAGTTTGAACACATGCAACTGTGGACCCAGCTGTACATGTTACTATTAATATCATTCTTTCATAACCCAAGATTGATAATGGAACGTTGTCAAAGTTTTACACAGTTTGCCTGTGTCTACTGACATAGAGAAGCAATCAGAAATTGTCTACAGGGGCGCCTGGGTGGCACAGCGGTTGAGCGTCTGCCTTCGGCTCAGGGTGTGATCCAGCGTTCTGGGATCGAGCCCCACATCAGGCGCCTCTGCTATGAGCCTGCCTCTTCCTCTCCCACTCCCCCTGCTTGTGTTCCCTCTCTTGCTGGCTGTCTCTATCTCTGTCAAATAAATAAATAAAATCTTTAAAAAAAAAAAAAGAAAAGAAAAGAAAAGAAAAGAAAAGAAAAGAAAAGAAAAGAAAAGAAAAGAAAAGAAATTGTCTACAAATAACACTGAAAACACATCCATGAAGAAAGTTGTAGTTCTTCCTGATTTAAAATCGTTCAATTATAGGGGCGCCTGGGTGGCATAGCGGTTAAGCGTCTGCCTTCGGCTCAGGGCGTGATCCTGGCGTTGTGGGATCGAGCCCCACATCAGGCTCCTCTGATATGAGCCTGCTTCTTCCTCTCCCACTCCCCCTGCTTGTGTTCCCTCTCTCACTGGCTGTCTCTATCTCTGTCAAATAAATAAATAAAATCTTTAAAAAAATAAAAAATAAAATCGTTCAATTATAAAAGCAGTTTTTCCAGTAAGAAAAGGAAATTATTGGGGCGCCTGGGTGGCTCAGTCGTTAAGCGTCTGCCTTTGGCTCAGGGCGTGATCCCGGCGTTATGGGATCGAGCCCCCACATCAGGCTCCTCTGCTGGAAGCCTGCTTCTTCCTCTCCCACTCCCCCTGCCTGTGTTCCCTCTCTCACTGGCTCTGTCAAATAAATAAATAAAATCTTTAAAAAAAAAAAAAAAGGAAATTATTGCTTACTAGTAAAGGTTTAAATATTTCTTGATTTTAGGCCAAAATTACACATTTATATTTCAAATGAATGGAACCTAGTCATTAAAGAGTCTTAAGCATCTGATGACCATTTTATATAGGTAAGGTGACCCTCTTAAGAGCAGGGCCAGTATCTTCGTTAGAAGCTAAACGTGTCACTTGAGTTTTACTTAGTCTTTAGGTTCTAGAATATATATTTTAACTCAGATATATAACAGTAGTGTATTAAAACGTAAGAAGCTTTACAAAGTAAATGTTTCTACATAAGAATGATGGACTACCTGTAAAATGCCAGTAGCATATAAACAAAGATCATAAGTTATTCACTAAGCCTATGTAAAATCTATACGTGAGATTTTCTGCCAATAATACCTTTTCTTGGCCAGTTTTAAAAGTACCTATGGTTCATGTCTCACAAACTTTAAGTCCGAAAACAGGAACTGAAGAACAATTATCATTTTAAATATCTCCTTTGGACTAATGTTCATACAATATAGGCATCTCTGACACTTCTAATTTCCAGTAACATGGGCACTTAGACTCATGAACCAAGAAAGGATAAGCCAGAGAGCTTACTGGGGGCTACTAATAAAAGCCCAAACATGGAAATCTAACTGCTCAAGGCATAACTGGCTAATGGTAATGCCACATATTAAGCACTCATGGTTCTTTTCTATATACACATCAGAAATGTAAGAGTGCACATTTCTAAGGAAACTTAAAGCAACTGACATGCCTCTCAAAATCAGAAAAGCTTTAAAAGGATTCCTATACCTAAATACTATCATCTGTGAAAATTATCTTACATTAAAATATTCTTATGGGAATAATTTTTAAATTAAAATTTCCAGAAGACTAATAATAGGAGAAAAAAATTATGTCTAAATAGGTACAGTTCCTCCTATAAAGCTGATCAACATGGTACTGTATGAATTTACAGAATTTTAGATACAGAACACTGTGTTGCAGAGTCTACACAGATTTTCCTGCTTTTTCTGAATCCTGAGGCAGATTTAGCCTTCTCCAGACAATAATTTTTCACACTGACTGAAACCACATAGGAATATTAGTCCTTGTAACAGCATTACCTTTTAGTTCCACTACTTTAAGGTGGTAGGACACACCCTGGACACAAGGTCAATAAAGTGAGAAGTGTTTGAATTATTTGTACTTTGAGCTCTTCATAGGAAAAGTGGTTTATGAATTCAAGTTGTTAAGTGTTTGGTGGGCAATGGAAACAAATAATTCTCAGGCGAAAAAACAAAAACAAAACACCCTAGTTTTTAAGACAGTTCCTAATGTCCGATATAGGATTTAAGATACTAGAATTCAACTATTCAAATTTATATAGAATTACAGTACTTTGGAGAAGTACAGAGAAATACTTTTAAAAAATACAGGTATATAAATTAATGAAACTGGTATTTAAAAGATTTAATACAAGGAGAAAAGATATTGTATAGTGGTACCAATTCTTAATACAAATTAGTAAGCATAGTTTATATAATTTCAAAAGTTATTCACATTATTGCTAGATACCACAGTTGTATGGAACAAGTTCTTGACATACATTAAAACTTGTATAATTTCAGGTCTATAAAAACAAAAATTTACACATAGGCCATTCAGAAATTTAGAAAGTTTTAAAATGCATGGAGATATGTACAACAAAAGGAAAGAAAAATATGTATGTTTGTATATATTTAAAAGAAACGAGCTAATCTGATTCAAACTTATATGTCACATTCTCAATCAAAAAAGTACACATAACTGGACCAAAAGCAAACTAGTGGATAAAAACAGTACTAAATATGTCCTCCATTTCCTAGTAATAATCTGTTCTAAATATCAATGGGGTATTAAACACCAGCTTACTTTTAATTCTAGAACTTGTGCTTTCCCTCAAAAACCTTTCAGAAACATATATCCATTCTACAATTACGTTAGATTGGGAGAAATATTTTCCTTAGAAATTTTTAAAAGGAGTACTTCCATACTTTTCTATATAAGATTTGATAAACAATAAAAAATAACGCAAGTAAGGCCATTATTATCATTTTGATCAAAAATATACACAGATTGTAATGCTACTATATTTTGTGATCCTGAGCTCTAGTAACCATCAGGTGCATGCATACCATTCATTATTTGTCTATTCTAATAAAAATAATTTAATCCTGCCTTACTACCTCTGAAGACAGAAATACTTTCAAAAATTTCTGATAGGTCTTCATAATGTTACAGATATTTCTGCTGTAAACAGAGCATTAGGAATTGTATGGGAAAGGATATGTTAGGTTCCAAAAAGCTATTAAAGAAAACTTACTATTTTAAAATAATAACTACTTTAAATTTTAAAAGGAAGAAAAATAATACAAAGAGTGTGCTTGCTAGAATAGATAAGTAGAGCCCTACAGAAAGTGTTCTTCTATAATATGGAATTAATAAATAAAGGACTGTGTGTACCTTGGTGATAAAATAAAAAAGGCTGGCCACTTTTTATGCTAATTTCAAATGTATTTTTTCGATAATACAAAAAAGTAATCCTTGAAAATCAGAATACATAACAGAAAAGAGCACAATAACTTAAGTATTAAACATCTGTATGAAATAACTTGCGAAGTTTGACAAAAATGCACACTTAGAACATGCGGTTATTTAAAAAAACAAAAACAGAAAAAAACACCACACGATTCTGTAGAACCAATGTTATGTCACCACCAGGAGAGCACCAAGCAAGGCACCATTGGAAAGACAACATACTTGGAAAGTCTCTATAAATAAAGTAAATGCTAATCTGGTCGAAAAATCGGTGTCTTTGGTAAAAATTCTATGAGGATGACCTGTAGAAGGAGAAAAAAAAAAGTTTTAAAAAGATTTAAATAAATTTTTATCTTTAAAAAATTTCAGTTCTATTCCATCACTGACAGCAATTTTGATAGTGCCCCTGAAGGAGAATGCATGCAGGGATGAATGAGGAAGGGAGCCAGAGCTAGCATTTCTTGAATTGACTACATACCAAGCGTCTCATACTCTGTGGATCTATTTAACCCTAACAACTTCTGCATGAGGTCAGTATTATCACCCTCATTTTACAGATGAGGACACTGATGATCCAAGTGAGCATAACACCACACACTGCGGAGTCAGTATCTGAACAAAGGACCACCTTAACTCCAAAGCCTTGCCCTTCCTACTGCACTACAGGATTACAACCAACCCAATGTTTATCTCTTCCACCTTCCTCCTTTTTATCTCACCCAATTCCATGGGTCTTTAGGTTCCAGATCTGCTCTCACTTTACCCTACCATGATATGTAATCTCTTGATAAAGGGTCCTTTATCTCTTTAATTTTTTTAAAAAACTCTTTTCTTCTTAGGTCAGCAATATTAAAGATTAAATTTGTTTCAAAAGACCTTTTACTATGAAACTAAAGGAAAACCAATAAAAACAAAGCACATTAACACAGAAAAGCACAAGTTGACCAGAGCTAATTTTTATTCCAAACCTGAGTTGCCTTAAACGACAATCAATTCTTTCCCTTGTTCCAACTCTGTATGAAATTGATGCTAAGCAAAACATTATCTGAACAGCTTCCAAGTTTGGTGAACTCCTCATTTTTCTTTCAGAAACTTATCCTGATATAACCTCCAGGTTTGGACACTCTTCTACATTTAGCCAAATGGCCAGAAACTTTCATTTTCACTCTTCAGTTCTCCTGACTTTTGACCTCCCTCAATAAAGAAGGCTCTTCTACACACAGCTAAAAAATATTTCTCTCCTACTTTAGCTATCCTGTACTAAGCCTTCGGTACCACCCTTTGACACTCTTCTGACCTGGTATTTGCTGACAAAATGTTCACTAGCTTCCTAGAGCTTTTTATTTGAGCAGGATTCCCCTGTTTCTCAGTTTCCTCATATAATAAATAGAGGGACTGGACTATATGACAAAATTCATCGCAGCTCTAAAATTTGATGATTAAACTACCTGATTTGATGTTTAAACTACTTATGAGTCAACATTCGATGGACACTTCTGTATTTCAAACATGTCCTCATCAGACAGTTTTTATAAATTTCAGGTCTTAGGTGTAGGCATTACATTTTACAGTGTTTACTACCTAATGCAAAATAAAGGCTATCTTTCACTATTTTTTAAAGACTATATCCTACAACCTCTTTTCCATCAGAAGTCACACATAGAAACTGGTCACTTGTCTTATTTCTTCTAAATCACACTATTCTACTGTATTTGAATAAAAGAAAAGTTGGTATCAAGTTGGTATTTTTTCTAGATTGTCCCTAATGTTCAAAATATAATGAAGGAGAATCATCTCCCTCTAACCAACAAGTGAAATTTCTGTAAGTTAAAGAACAGTTGAGGTCAAAGAGAAACACATGGTAAAAAGGGCCCCAATTCATTAGAAAAATGAAGCACTCTTCTTCTATTTTGCTATCTTAACTTTTGAAAATTATTTCTTAGGGAATTTTTGATTTTATATTATTCTCCCATGCAACTATCAAAGATATACATACTCTGAGAAAATTTAGAAAAAATACATTTTTGTAGCAATTTTTGTATGTTTTTCCTTTAAAAAAAAAGATTTGTATTTTTAAGTAATCTTTATACCCAATGTGGGGCTCAAACCCACAACCCCAAGATCAACAGTCACATGCTCCACAGACTGAGCCACCCAGGCACCCCTATATGTTTCCTTTTTGACAACTCTTCTAGATATCTTCTATGATGGTATACAAAATAAAATGGTTTTAGGAAAAGTATTTATCTAAAAATTCATGATAAATTAAACTATTTTACAAACAAAGTACATAGTTCGGAATGTTTTGGATGGTTAAATTATTTTATTTTTGATTGATAAAGAATGTCATAAAAATAAACATGAATATTTGAGTGCATTTTATGAATGAATGAATGACGTTCTTATAGTTCTATCTGGAAATAACAGCATTGGAAATAACTTTCATGTTTTCCTTTCCAAAGTAAATTTAGAAATGTATCAGTATTTGGGTTCATAAATATAGCAAGTATTTTTTCACAAAATCCTTTAAATCATCCCTCTCCCCCAAATGTATAAAGTCTTACCATCTATGATGAAAGCACAAAACGAGCATTTTCATAGGTCAATCTCAAAACAAGTTCTTTGAATACGCTTTTTTAAATAAAAAAAAGTATCAAGTGTCTTTCTCATCATCATAAATTAACATGTTTGATATAATAGATAATGATAAAATCTACATTCTCTGATTCACTGAATAAAGCTGTTCTATGAAAAAAGACATTTTTAAGATACCTTCTATGTTTAAGGCTAGAAATGGGATTTGACTGTATGATAATGAAAGAAAGGGAAGATGTTACAGAGAAAAAAGATTTTATGATAATTTCCAACTATTTAAGCACTGTTTTAATCAATCTCTTGTTCACACACACACTCTCACACACATGCACACAAATACACATACTATCTATGATGGCTATATTGTTTCAGAGAAGAGACAAATTCGGCCAGAAGTGTGCCTGGTTACTTCACGAAGACTATGACTTTCATTTTCAACAATTAACTCTTCCACAGATCTTTTTCTTTAAATATATATTAACCTTTCCATATTTAAAACAAAACAACCAAGCTCAAGGGAGAATAAATAAAAATTCATGATTTTCTGCAGTATTCTGAACTTTTCAAAAGGAGAAAAATTGTTCAAGTAAATCAAGGAGTCAGTAAATTAAATCCCATACTGAATAAACTCTAAAATTCATTGTATTCATGTGCCAATTAGGTATCTTTTAAAGAATACAGGATGAGCAACATCTCATCTCCTGCTTTACTCTTAAGATAATCTTTATAAAACAATATTCTAATAACATTTTGAAACATTCTTTAAAGGCCACTGAGGTATGGGCAGTTAAAATCTATAAAGGCTAAAGGTTTCTTAAGCTCCAACGGCTTGGCTGAAAGGTTTTCTTCCATACTTGGAAACTTGATTAGCATTATATAAAAAAGCCATATCTGACTTGCTGCGTAACCAAAGTTGTGGTTATTCTTTATACAGCATCTAAAATTTCACACTCCATCAACACATGTTCAGGCTATTTTATCTTGGCAATTAATTTATTATTTTTCAGAACACAGTGAAGCCTTGTTTTCAAGTCATTCATAACTTTATAAATCAGTCTTGCACATGAAACCATGCATCTGTGAACCGTAGAAAATCCCTGCGCTCAGGAGATTAAGCTCCTGACACCTTTGCTGATTAATAATCATGGAAAGAATAAGATCAGAAGCAAAATAAATGATCATTTAATAGAGAAACTCACAAAACAGCCCTTTAACTTACATATTCCATCATGTTATTCGTTTCACATTTCCTTTTGCTCAGTCTCCAGTGCAAGCACAGCTAGACAAGCAGGAGAGTAAAAGAAGAAAAATGAGTTCTATTTTATTGCAGCACACAGACTAACCCATTTGTCCACCTTTCATATTTTTAGTTCAACAAAAGCATCTGTTTCCATACTGTGCAATTCAGACCCCAACAGTACGAAGCTGCTCCCTGTGGTACTCACCTTGTGGTATAACCTATTGTTTTCCCATTCTAATAACTTCTCAATCGATCTTCGTGTCTGGAAGACAAATGAGAAAAAAGTTTACTCTTGACTGGTTTTAGAAAAACTTTGTTTTGCAGCTGTTTTTTGTGTGAAAAGGAGAGAGGTAGAAGACAGTGACTGAGTGAGTACATGGTGGTCTGTAACACTTTCAACATTTTAGTACTAAAGAGTACCCTGAACAGAAATGGTACTCTATTTTAATAAAGATATGGTTTTATTCTTCAGCACTGTATGTTTTTTAACTGTTTCAAACTTACTAGCCTCTGATATGAAACTATCAAAGCCTTTTAAAAAGCTAATGTCAAAAAAATAAAAATAAGAATAAAAAGTTAATGCCACCTACCAAATGATATAAATTTTAATCCCCACTTCTTTCAAAAATATTTTTGCAGTACTTAAATAATGATAAAAGTTCCTTCATACATATTTTTAAACAAGCTGTTTAAATATTAGTTAACAAAATACAAATGACTTTAGGTAAAACAAAAAAGAAAATAATTAAAAATTAATTAAAAAATCAGCTAGCTATCAAAACAAATTTTCACATCATACTTAGGAATAACACCCAAATTTAAAAGCCTACTTATTAATTATTCCACAGATAAAGATTTTCAAACAAAGGGAAAATATTGTATATAAACTAACAAAAATGATACTAAAATCAAATGCTTAAATCAATACTATTGTTAAAGGAATCGACTGAGAAATTTATGTTTAAGTTCACTTGATTTTTGCAGTATCTACTATGCAGCATGAAATGTATCTTGCCTGGAAGTATGAATAAAGGAGAGGATAATTCATGACGCCAGGTGTTAGGATGAGACTGACACAGCTGCAGGTGCAAAAGGGACAGTGTTTCCACAAGAATCAACTGCAACTTGGTGCAGCTGCAGCTTCCATGCAAGGGAAGGAAAAAAGCATCTAACGCTATTAACGTGCACAACTAAATGAGTACTAATAATCAAATATGAAAATTTGCATGTCAAGCAAGGATAAGAGAGGTGAAAAATTGTTAGGATCAAGCTGGTTTTTAATAGTTCAATGTTACATAAAAAATGGTTAATATTGCTTTAAAGTATCTACTGTAATCTAAGTTACCATATTACCTTTTAGCATGTTGTACATACTAAAGATACACTAGTCACATAGGTGCCAATTATAATTCATAACTACCAATGAATTACCCACTGTTACCATTTTCCAAGCTTATGTCATAAAAATCAGAAAATCACCTAACTCTGAGCAATAATACGCCAATGACTAATTTATCACATTACTTTTTTTGAAGTTTTTTTTTGGCCAGAATTTTAAAGGGAAAAAAGTGCCCTTGTTAACAATGATCAGCAGACCTCACTTGTTTCTTTGTAAAGATAGCCTTTTAGAGGCAGCTCTCCTTTTAAATGAAAATAGGGCAGCAGTTATGGTCACACTTTTTGTTAATTTAGTTGCCAGTCAGCCCCAAATCAAAAGAAAATAAGGCTGCAGAGTGTAATTAACATTCAGTTCAGTCGTTTTGTCCCTTGTCTAGCCCCCAAGCTTTGTTAAAATTGCCATCTGAATGCTGAAGGCTGTAGGGAAATCGATTTGATTCTAATCGCACCATGAAAAGAACATGATCTAACTGCTTTCAGCCCTCCGTAAATCTGTACTAGGTCTTTAGCACAATGCAACTTCCAATTTAAAAAGCACTGAATGTCTCGTCAATGACTTTGTGAAGAAAAAAGAACAAGGAGCAGACATAAAAATTCCAATAGTTGTTTAAGCATTAAAGTTCATTTGCATCACAGCGAACCTGAAAAGGGCTGACCTCTCAAACCGCCTCTCAGGTCTATGAAGTTGTAGCCTTGACAAGCTCACATTGACAGAGCTCATTGACTCTGAAAGGCTACTCTATCAATGGTGAAAAATGGCAATAGGTTCTACTCTGAGCAGGCATCTGCCTGCCCACCCGCTGCTAAACCAATGGCAAAACCGATTCAAAACCTGAATCTACCTTGTAATCTTCCTTTCTAGGACTTTTTAATAATAGATTAAGATTACTATACAATTTGAGGTTTTACTTTTACTGATGTTTAAAAAGGGGGGTGGAGAATGAAATAACTAGGGTGGGAAGAACAAGCTATCCAAGTCCAAGGTTTTGTATCAATGTATAAAAAGTAAAAGCTTAACATTACATTCAGCGAATATTCATTACTCAAAGAAAAAAAGTGTAGTTACCATCATCATATTTCATCACAAATTTAAACTTATGCTATATAAGAATGGATCTCATTAGGAATGGATCTCATGGTGTATATGATACATACAAAATCAATTTAGATACTTGAAAATAGTTACTTTAAATAACTTAAGTCAACTAGCAGTTTTTGGATAAAAGGTAATTACAAAGTATAAACCTTAACCTCCAAAATATTTATGTAGGAATTCTGAATTTACTCTTTGCCTCTAATTAGGAGTTTAATGATAGGGTTAGGTATAATAATTGTATCTTACAATATTTAAGAACTCAAAACAAACTCTGATATGCAATATTCTGAATAAGCATCTAAATATAAAATATTTCTACATACTTGACAGTCTGGAGAAAAAGCTGTGAATTAGCAGCATCTAATCTTGCGATAAGGCTTCTTTCCTGCTTGACAGGTGAAAAAAAAGCACTTGCACGTGCAGCTTAATTAATCACTGCACTTGACATCTCAATGATTTACAGTGAGGAGCAGGTGAGAACATACAAAACCAGAAAGGAACCCTTGATCTAAGTGGAACATTTCTAGGACACTAAGGTGACAAGTATATAGATTCTAGCAGTCATTTAAAAAAGGGAAGAGAAAGAAAAGAAAGAAAGAGAAAGAAAGAAAAAGAAAGAAAGAAAGAAAGAAAGAAAGAAAGAAAGAAAGAAAGAAAAGAAAGAAAGAAAAGAAAAACTGTGCCACAAATTATTTGTTAGTAACAACAAAAGCTTAAATTAAATGGAAAAAAAACGCTTTAACTACCAAGAATGTTTAATAC
The DNA here is from genome assembly GCF_002007445.2 of Ailuropoda melanoleuca. Taxonomy (NCBI): domain Eukaryota; kingdom Metazoa; phylum Chordata; class Mammalia; order Carnivora; family Ursidae; genus Ailuropoda; species Ailuropoda melanoleuca. The sequence goes on along the minus strand of NC_048228.1, from coordinate 69,005,112 downwards.
TCTGCAATTATTTTAGCTAAAAAAATCAAAATATATTTTCAAGCTTAAATACAATACCAATTTAGCAAATACTGAAAAAATATATGACACCTCAGCATTTATAAAAACCGTGTAAAAGCCTTTCAACATGAAAAGAAAGCACCTTATAATTGCAGTCATCTAGAACTAAAAGTTAAGAGTTTATGTCCACAGGGTTGTTAGACAGCTATTTCTAAAGAAATGTGAGATTCAACACTGACAAACTCTATTAATTACTATGAGACAAGCAAACCTAACCATATAAAAATCTGTTCTTGATTTTTAAAAGTTTGTATCAATCATCAAATTCAATATAAATTAAATAAAACATGCATCAGAAAAAAATTAGTATGTACAGAGCCTGTCAACACAAAATACCAAAAAGAAAAAAAATCATCTTTCAGTATTCTAGGCCAGTGGATTTCTAAAAATAAGTCATCTTAATTTTCCTAAAAGAATTTGGTACTTGTGAAAAGCACCAGATTGATAGTCATGGGAACTAAAAATCTTCTATTTAACTGAAAGAACAGGGGAAAGGGCAGTGCAGGCTTCAGTGCTAGCTTCCCTACAGTGGGCCTTAATCCTTTTCAGTGTTCACACCCTGGGGGTGAGAGGACAGGTTAGCGGTTCTTTACCAATGACTCCTCAGTCCTGCAGCATAAGATGATCAACAAGAAATCTAATTTTATCATGAATTCTTAATTAAAAGGACAAGACCACCAACTCACACCATGCAAACAAAGTAAGTTTTTAAGAAAATAATGTAATGCCATTAACCTGTTCTGGAAGGGGACAGCCCCAAGAATCTGGACTTCCACCTATCTTGTTTATCATAGAGCTCTCTTTAACTTTTTTTCACACATTTCTTCATTTCAACACCTTGCTAATTATAGTTTTCTCACAGGTGAAGTAACTAATATAGCCATTTGGCAACGTTAAAGTAAAAATAAAAGAGATTCAAAAACATTTCAATTTCTAAATAAACATACATTAAACAGACTTTTAAGTAACAAGTAGTAGTAATAGAAGGATAGAAATCTTGGCTTCTATTACTATTGCCCTTGATTCCTTTTAATTTTTTGAGAGAATTGTGGAAATAAGTGAAAACATGAAAACCTTAATAGATGTAAAATGGCCTGGATAATTCACAAAATGGCTAATTAAATAATGATTAAAAAAAAATTTACATTAGGTATGCCATGTTCCTATCAACTTCCAAAGAGGCATCTAAAGTGAGCTTACAACAGTAAAATACCTATAAAGCACTTAGAAAGTTAAGTTAGCGCAACCGAAAATTAGGATTTCTTGAAAATTCAAATTTGACTTATTATGAAGCATTTTTGCCATTTTTTTCCTAAATACCATTACTTTCTAAGGAATAAATTACTATTCCATATAAGCAAATTACATGTCATTAGATATAAATAAGTCATTCAAGGCAGCAAGAAAGGTTTAGAAAACCTTGAGTGTATTATTCCCCTACTTTGTTACCACTATTACTTAATAGTATACTCATTACCAATGATTCATTTATCACAATTGTTTGAAAAGTGGTTTTTCAAAAAGTGTTCTTCTAGAAGTTGCTAATAAAAATCAATGGAAATCTCATGAATTTTAAAGTACTTTAAAGCCAAAGGAAAAAATGTTAAATGTCCACGTTAACAAAATTTCTCTGAATTTTTCCCAAGGAAACGGCATTCTTATCAGTCTTGAAAACATGAAGATGCTAAAACATATTTATACAAGACATATAAATAGAATATCTCGCTAATACTAATAACTATAAAAGTTCAGCTATTTAAACTTAAAATATTTAACTCAATAAACTCAAACTTTATTTGAATGAGATTTATTCATACATAATGTCAATGAGCAATTTCAAGTGCTCAACTTCTTTTTTATTTATTTTTTTAAAAAAGATTTTATTTATTTATGTGACAGAGAGACAGCCAGCGAGAGAGGGAACACAAGCAGGGGGAGTGGGAGAGGAAGAAGCAGGCTCCCAGCGGAGGAGCCCGATGTGGGACTCGATCCCGGAATGCCAGGATCATGCCCTGAGCCGAAGGCAACCGCCTAACGACTGCGCTACCCAGGCGCCCCTCCACTTGTTTTTTAAAACAAGTTTTAATTTTAAACTCCTAAATTTATAATGCATTAAGCTTTAACTACAACAATGCTTTAAATATATGCATAATCTCATTTTTTAAAGTATTTGAAGTATTTTCAAGTAAGAACTATACTTTCTTTTGACATTTGTACAAATTCAAATTGCTGAAATAAGGGACACAAAAATGTTTCTAGTTATAAGTCATTGGAAGGAAACCACATAAAATTTTAAATGAATTATTTTAAGAGAAAATTACATGATTCACCTGTTTCTTCTGGATTAATGTAAGTCTTATATTGCAGTGATGTGCAAAAAATTAAATGGCATACCTCAGTATTGTGAAACATGAAAAATCTGGATTCAGCAAAAAAACAAACTAGAGTATGATCAGATTCCTCAAAAGGATGTTTAAACAAATTCCCTTCCTGTACTTAAAGGCTCCTTTTAAAAATTTTACGTGAACATCAACTTTTAAATAACCTATGATAAACTAAAACATCCATCAAAGTATCATTAGAACAACTTTTAGTACTGTTTGTCAAAAGTAATATTCTCAGGTGAAGATAAGCTAAGCAACTGCAGATATTTTCTGTCTCAAAACTATAACTAATCTTAAATAAGGTATGCTTAAATACAATTTCATCAGAAGTTTGACATAGGCTAGTGGTTCTTAACTTTCTTAGGTAACTCTGACTACTTGGTGAATGATGAAAAAGGTACACATACATAAATACATAAAATGTTGCACATGATTTTAAGGAAGTTATCCACTAACCTCTGATAACATTTCAGTAAATACTGACATCATCTCAAAAAACAAAACTGCACTTATTTTGTGTCCACTATTCTCAAATAAATGTTTTTAAAAACTAAAACTGAGTTGTTTTTTTTTTTTAAAGATTTTATTTATTTATTTGACAGAGATAGAGAGACAGCCAGCGAGAGAGGGAACACAAGGGGGGAGTGGGAGAGGAAGAAGCAGGCTCATAGCAGAGGAGCCCGATGTGGGGCTCAATCCCATAACGCCGGGATCACGCCCTGAGACGAAGGCAGACGCCCAACCTCTGTGCCACCCAGGCGCCCCCTAAAGCTGAGTTTTGACTGACATCAGAAGATTAGAAAAACTGTTCATAAGACAAGTGAATTTCACTAAGCTAATATAATCAACAGTATTACTATCAGGGATTCTGACAAATGAATTTCACTAAGCTAATATAATCAAGGTACTATTATCAGAGATTTTTAAAAACTACATAATTACACAAGAATGAAACACTGGTTAGGACCAACAGGTAAGGGGAAAAGTCTCTTGCTAAGTGATTATAATGGACAACTAGAGAAACAAAAAGGGGTAAGGAACAGTATCTATTGATCTTCACACCCAATGATAGTGTCTTCCCTTTGTTACTTTATTTAATATTCACAAAGCATCTATTAGGCATCCTGATTTACTTTCATTTTACCCATGAAAACTACAGCTTAAAGGGGTAAAAGAAACTTAAAGCTGCACTAGAAACAGGTAGAGCTAGGATGTGAAACCAGGATTGTAGAGCCTTCAATATAATGCTCTTTCCATTATACACCAAGAGTTATGAATTTGTAAAGAAATCTGTAACTTGTCAAATAACACATCTATCACATGCAAAAAATAAGCCACTAACGAGGCTTTTGGCCTTGACAATCCAACTTACTCTAAAACTAAACTTTTTCCACCTCTAATATTCTGTGATTCTAGGGTCTGAAAAATACCCATTCTACTCCAGTCTTCAGTGTCAATTAGATTCATCCAAAATCTCTTTTATTTTTTATACTTTGCCTCATGATCTGAGGTGTATTTCTATTTTATACATTAAGTACACAGGCTTACAGAATTTAAATGGTTTGCCCAAGGTTGTATATACCATTCAGGGGAATGACAGGATTCAAGCTCAGATCTCCAAACTTTTTTTTTTTTTTAAAGATTTTATTTATTTATTTGACAGAGATAGAGACAGCTAGTGAGAGAGGCAACACAAGCAGGGGGAGTGGGAGAGGAAGAAGCAGGCTCATAGCAGAGGAGCCTGATGTGGGGCTCGAACCCATAACGCCGGGATCACGCCCTGAGCCGAAGGCAGACGCTTAACCGCTGTGCCACCCAGGCGCCCCAGATCTCCAAACTTTAAAGCCAATTTTTTTTTAAGATTTTATTTATTTGTTTGTCAGAGACAGAGAGAGAGAGAGAGCACCCAAGCAGGGTGAGAGGAAGGCAGAGGGAGAAGCAGGCTCCCCACTGAGCAAGGAGCCAGATGCAGGACTGGATCACAAGACCCTGGGATCATGACCTGAGCAGAAGGCAGACACTTAACCAACTGAGCCACCCAGGCATCCCTAAAACCAATGTTCTTTCCACTTTGGATAACTATTTCTACTTGCATTTGAATTTGAAAAAAAAATTCAAATAAAATGTTAAAAACAAGACAAAAACAATCATCTAATTCTCTTCCTTCAATCATGCAAAGAACAGCATATTTCTTTACATCAAGTGAAAGTAGTTGGAGACTTACGCTTCTGAGTAGGATGTAGTAGCTGGTGTCAAGCCAACACTCTACTACCAATAGAAATGGAAAAACTGAAGAAGAAAAAAAACCCCATTATTTTTAAAACATCATAAAATTCTGAAAACAACATGGAACAGATGAAATAAAATCCAGGGAAGAAAAGAACCCTTCCTAAATCATTTGATGATTACTGGCCATTTTCTCTGTTGATTCTAAGGGTGGGCTGAGGATCAGACTTGGCAACAATCAGCACAACTCAATAGGGGGAAAGGGAAATCAACAAAGCTTTTTTGCAGGTTGTGCATGCTGGCTCAATGGATTGGAAATTAGATGTGCCCTAAATAACGCAAAGCCAGTTCTCCCTAGAGACATTACTGAGTTCTAGGGCAGCATGGAAGGGTCGGGGACCATGCCAGAAAGGCAGAGAAAAATTACTCACAGTCTCCCAGGGCTTAGGAGACAAAATTCTGCCGGAGGGAGAAAGACCTGCAGCAATCCAACACTTGATCAGTCTCTCCCTCAAGACACTTGAACCTGCAGGAGACGGAAGGCTAAAAAGCCAAACTCAAAATATCCTAAGGGTACAACTTTTAGGAGAAAAAGACCTGCCAAACCTCCATCAAGAATCTAAGAAGGGCCATACCCAAGAAAAAGGGACAAATCTGAAGGTGAACTGAATCTTACTAAACTTGTAACTCATGCCAACCCAGCTCAATCTCTGATTAGACCGAAGTGATCATTCTCCTCACCCTTTCTGTCTAATAGAGAAAAGATAAGACCCCTGACTATGGAAGATTTCATCTGAAGCTTCTCATTTTGTCTATAACATCTAGCATAAAATAAACAACTATAAAAGGCAGGAAAATGTGACGAATAATCAAAAAGAAAAAACCCAGAGTTTAAACAGATCCATGAATAATCCAAGCATTGGTGTTAGCTGATAGGACTTAAAATTAACTATGGTTAATATGTTCAATGAAATAAAAGGAAAAGATGGACAAATATGTCTGAAAAGAAGATTTCAAAGAGAACTGTACTCTCTAAAAACATCAAAAGGACATTCTAAAATTAAAAAATATAGTGTCTGAAATTAAGAACTCACTGGATGGCTAACAGTAGACTGGACACTAAAGAAGACAGGCAAAGCAATTTTTTCTACAAACCACATCACTACTATGCTCTAAATATTCAAAGAGAATTGAATGTCAGCCAGCTCTTGGCAAAAATACGTTTTCTAAGTCGTCTAACACATCTTTCTTTAAAGTCCCAGTGCCACCCCTGCACGTTTAAGGCTTAAAATTTACACTTTTTTGGATTATCTTCTTTTATGATGAGAATTTAGTAACATGTTTCTATTTCAATTAAAAACTAATTATCAGCACTCTTCACACTAATGGCCATAGTTTGTTTAGTTTATCTAAGAATCAGTTTTCTAAGTTTCAAGCCTCAAGTATTCTTTAAAATGAAATAACAAGTATATTCCTCATAATGTGAAATCTTTTACATCCTTTTCCAAAGCTACTGAGATAACATTTCAAAGAGGTTACACCTATTTCTTTATCCTACACTTTACAATATGGGAGATACTGAGAAAGGGGCAACAACCCACAGACTCAACACTTAGGACTGGACATAGAAAACCCAACTCTGAGAGTCCCTCTACTGTCTACATTGCACCAACTCATTACATCACATTCTCAATCTCTCCAAGAGTAAATATACAAGTTTCAAGGAAAGATGTAATATTAGGGGGGAAAAAAACTTTACCAGAAATCATGTATACCTAGTAAGCAAGAATCTCATACATAATTTTTCAAAGACAGGTATGTTGATTTTTATTTGTTCTTATAAAAGTAAAATAGAACCAGAAGCACTATATCAACTCTTAGTTGTCCAACTGGACCTCTGTATAAAATTTGATTAAAATGCTCTTTTCTCCTGTGTCCATTTTATCTGCTTTACAGCACTCTTCCTTACCTAAGATTCTGTATCTTCAAGAAATACAAATTTATTTAAATATTAGGGAAAAAAATTGGAAACATAAATTTGCTGAAAAACTATAGTATTATAAAAGCTGATATAAATGCCTGAACATTATTACCATTTATAAATCAACCAGATAAACTTAGGTAAATTATAACATTCCATGGGCCTTCATTTCCTAACTTGTGAAATAATGATCTTTTAAATTCCTTTCAAAGCTCTACAATCTCCCTGCTTCTAGTTATAAAATCAAATTATAATAAGTAACTTTTAAAAGCTTGATTTTGTATTCTTATTGGAGAATGAAAAAAAAAAAGTATGAGATTTGGAGCTGTAAGCCTGCAATTCTAGTTGTGGCTTAGCTTTAGGACTGTGCGGCTTCCAATGGACCACTTAACTTCTGAGCCTCAGTTTTCTCATCCTTAAAGGAGGAATAATATGAACATCTACTCCTGGAATTTAGGGAAAATTAAATGGCACAGCGCAAGTAAACTGATTAAGCCAATCCCTGGCATATAGTGAGCATTCAATAATTATTAGATATTGTAATATTTACCACATAAGACTGCAGTAAAGATTAAATTAAAAGAGGATGTATGGGTTTCCCAATATATGTATATATCAAATCATCATGTGTATCTTAAATTTATACATGTCAATTATATCTCAAAGCTGGATAAAAAAGAAGAATGTATGGAATAGATCTTACATTAAAAGTTCTTACCATATACACAAATACACACACACAAGAGGGAGGGAAGGAAGAAATTATTAGAGGTGACGGTCAGTTCATGGTATTGTTTATGGTGACAATTTCACAGGTGTATACTTAGCTCCAACTTATCCAGTTGTATACATGAATATGTACATCTTTTTTTTATGTCAATCATACTTCAATAAAAAAGGAGACAAAAAACCCAAAGAGAACGATGCATATGAAATGCTTTGCTAACAGCAGGTGTATAATACAGGATTCCTCAGCTATCCAAGAGTGTTGTTCTTCTTCTTCTTCTTTTTTTTTTTAAGGAGAGATTGAGAGTGTGCACGAACAGGAACGGGGTAGGGAAGAGGGAGAGAGAGATCAGGTAAGGCTTGATCTCATCACCCTAAGGATCATGACTTGAGCCGAAGTCAAGAGTCAGATGCTTAACCAACTGAGCCACCCAGGCACCCCTATCCAAGAGTGTTCTTAATAAAACCTTTCATAAACTGAAACAGAAGCATAAAGAAGCAATTATAATTAATTTATACAGAAAATTTTTTGAGTTTTCCCAGACCCAAAAAATAACCTCTTAGGCTTTTCTGATACCCTAGGACACATCTTGCTAACAAATGTACAAAATAAAAAAGAGATATAACACAGATGTTCACAGACACAGTTCAAAGCTATGGTGGCTTGATGCTGAGATGTTGAGTGTGTAGTTCTGAGGAAGAAGTTTGGTGGGGCCACTCTTGATGCTCAAGGTACATGCTACCTCTATAACAGCTGCTGCAAAACACACAATAAATGCTATTTTTGCTTTTTGCTTTTCTTCCTAAAAGCGAAAATCCTCCTTCAGTTAATAAAGACAGGTAATAATACATATCTTTTATAAAACTGAAGTGGTCATAATGTGAACTTTCAAGAAGCAGGGGATACCTATAATTATTTTTCTCTTCCTTTGTTCCTTGGCGTCTATTGTTCCATTACATATTACTACAGATTTTGCATCTTAGCAAAATATTTTCAGTTATGCAAATATCAGGAATTTAGCAATTTAGAGTGATTTATAAACCAAATGTTAATACCTTAAACTACATTTAAAAAGGGGTAAAGGTCAAGTATCTACTATAATACGAAAGTTTTTAAAAAAAAATATAACATTAAGATGTTTCTAATTTAAATATACAAATGTATAATTCAAGTTCGTTTTTTCTGGTTTATAGGACAGAAATTTCTGTAAATCATATTTTATACTGCCACGTCTATCACTGTACATTAGAACAGCATTAAACCTTCCTTCACAACAAAGATCAGCTTCCTGAAAAACCTCTGTAACAGGGGCATATAAAGTCAAGAAAAAAAGGATACTGAAGACTAAGAACATTGCTGACCACATGAAAGCCCTTATAAATATTTGTTGTATTTATAGAAACAAAGCAAATTGGATAGCATTCTAAAAAAGAAAAAAAAAGTTAGCACTGATTTTCTACATCTTCATTTAATAATAATGGCTGTCATAAGAACACATTTCATTCATCATCCCTTGTTCACCAGAAATTTTTGAGAATTCCCCTTAATAAAATTTCATTAAGATGCTTTTAAGTTTGGGGGTGCCTGGCTGGCTCAGTCAGAAGAGCACGCAACTCTTGATCTCAAGGTTGTAAGTACAAGGCCCACATTGGGTGTAGAGATTACCAAAAAAAATAAATAAACTTTAAAAAGAGATGCTTTTATTTTGCTTTGTTTCATTATTTGCAATATGTTAAAGGCATTTTTGTTTATCTAATTCTTCATACAAACATTGTTCAATGCCATTCTCATTTTATGATTTGGTTACCAACTACAAACACCAAATTACAAACACAGAGTAAATTAGAAATCTGAAAGTTGTGGGTAACTTTCAATACCGTCAGTATAACTGAGAAACTATATTTCAAATTCCTCCCATATGCAAGTATTTGTAGTTTCCTAATACGATTCCCCCAGGTTGACTTTCCCTTGAATTTCTTTAAGTCTTAAAAGACTACACATTCTCACTCAAAAACTCTACTCCTGACCTCTCCCATTTGGATTTTCAACTTCTACAACATCCCAAGGAAAGTAACTAACAATTATTAGATAATTAAACTGGGGTTGAGAGAAGATACCCAATAGTGAATCTAAGCATACTAAATTTAAAGTGAGAGAAATGCAGTTAGACTGGATACAGACCCTTCAAAGTTTCAAAAACTAGATAGCAATTATCTTAAGAAAACAAACCAAAACAGAACTTGGAACGCCTGGACGGCTCAGTCAGTGGAGCATGCAACTCTTGATCTTGGGGTTGAGTTCAAACCCCGCATTGGGTGTAAAGATTACTTAAAAATAAAATCCTAGGGGCGCCTGGGTGGCACAGTGGTTGAGCGTCTGCCTTCGGCTCAGGGCGTGATCCCAGCGTTCTGGGATCGAGCCCCACATCAGGCTCTTCTGCCTGTGAGCCTGCTTCTTCCTCTCCCACTCCCCCTGCTTGTGTTCCCTCTCTAGCTGGCTGTCTCTATCTCTGTCAAATAAATTAAAAAAAATCTTTAAAAAAAAAAAAAATAAATAAATAAATAAATAAATAAAATAAAATCCTAAAAAAAAAAAAACAAAACAACTCAGAGAAGCAAAGCAAAACAAAACAAACTAAAAATTTTACTAAAATGTTACTTCTTTAGATTTGAAATAACAATCAACACTGAAAACTTCCTTACTTAAAGCTTAGAAATACAAATGTTTTTACAGAGGAACACAGCTCTCAATATTCAAAGGATTATAGATTTTTCAGAGCTGTAAAGTACCTGAGAGGTCAGTTAGCCTTTTTCTCAGATTAAAAGAAAAAGAAGAGTAGGGGGTAGAAAAACTCTAGGCTCAGAGACGTTTTTAAGTGACTCAACTCAAGTTCACCCTGCTTCAAACAGTGATTTACTACCTATTACACTTTACCACATTGTCCCTGTAGGAAAAAATGTCTGTTATTTACTCTAAAAGACAAAACACTTTTATTTACTTAGGAATCTTGTTTTAAATAGTAAGAACTATATCTTCTGAAATCTTATGATCTTACTACTCAAGGGTTTCAAAAGCCAAAGAGTATATCCATTCAGCAAATATTTATTGAACACAAAGTAGACGTGAGGCACTGTGAGAGGCACTGGGGATACAGCAGTTAGCAAGACAAAAACTAGGAAGAATAATAAAAAAAATAATAATAGCAACTGCCATGAACTAAGCACCTACTACAGGCAAAATACTATACTAAGTATTTTATATGCACTTGCTCTAATTCTTAAAATAACACTGTAAGAGATTCACACCATTCTAGGCAGGTGAAAACTGAAGTTTACTCAGAGTAAGTTCCACTTTCCAAACACCAAAGTCCAGGTACCCCACGTTGCAGCCTATTTCCTTATTTCTAAGAAATGATCCCTGATATAAGACTAAATACAAATAAAAGAGTATAAAGGGAATGGAGATATACAATATTTACAACAAATCCATATAGAGGGCACTTTCAGAAAACCACATAATTCTGGTCATCAAATGTAAGAGAGATAAAGCACTAAAAAGAGGCAAGACAACCACAAGTTTAAGAAATTGTATTGAACAGTCAACAACTTAGGGTTTTCAGTCAAACAGGATAATGGCCGAGAGCATATACAAAGTCACTAAAGTTGGGATATGATATATGTACAAAAACTCAAAAAACTAAAACTAATAGTTACTTCAATATGAAAGACAAATCAAAACAAAAATACTATAACACAACATACAGTAAAATATGAAACTTGTTTCCTCAAAAAAACCAGCCAAGCTGAAAGCACATACAAGTCATAAAAAGTTCACTTACTTGGACATCAATTTTCTAAACCATAATACTGTAACTAGGGCACAATCAAGGGGCAAAGTATAAACAAATCTATAAACAAAAATAAGCTTTTGCAAAGAAAATGTCATAATATCTATTTAATGAAGCTGAAGCATTCTATTCACTTGGAAGCTCTTCAGGCATTTACAAGGAACCTACTAAAAGGTTGAAGTTTCCTGTTTTATTGTTTTCCAAGTACTTATCACTATTTGTAATCATCTCATTGCCTTTTGTCTACCTTTTAAGTCCATAAGAGGAACCATGTATTAGTTGAATTAATGAGTAAGTAATTTCCAGAGAATGGCACACCGGCAGCATAAAGAAATGGCAGCTGAAAACCGCATTTTCAGAAGACGGATATGCTCCTTTTCTAATAGTATCAACTTGATAAGTCATTTTAAACCTTTTCTATTAAAACAAATATATGTTATATAATAGAATGAGAAGTTCAAATGAGTATTTGAGATGTTAAGACAAGACTTCAAATATGTTTTGTGATTACAGGGGGCCATTTCATATTTCTAGGCCCTAAGGACACATATTTATTGTCTTTGCTATTAGAGGTACTTCACGAAAAATATGACAAGTACTTACAAACTTAAACTACCTCTGCACTCAGCCAATTGTCCACCAGACTACATGCCATCTGAGTAGAGCATTAATATACATCTTTCTATCGCCAGCATCTAGTGTAGTACTTACATGTCAAGAATGCTTCTATAAAAAGAGAACATTCAGACTTTCATTTTCAGCAAAGATACTGCACCAGGTACCAGATTTACCCTCTGGCCTGACACGACAAAAAAGGGAGGGGGGGCAAGACATGAAACTGTTTTAAAGACAATGGACAACAGACAACAAAAGACACTGATTCCTGAGAGATCAGAAAAAAATGAGACAGGACCCATGATTTCCCAAGCTTATGGATATAAGAGAGCTTCCAGGCCACAACAAATGGAAAAAGCCCAGACAAAGCCTGGGGACTCCCTAAGTTAAGGAGACAAAGCTGAGTCTGGGGAGACCAGGGCAGCTAGAAGCCACAGAACAGAGTACCAGAGAGGAGAATGCTACACAGAGAATGAACTGCAAAGAGCTGCACGCAGTCCCTACTGAGTATTAAGGTGAGTACTGAGGAATGCATGCAGGTAAAGGAACTACCAGAGGAGGAGCAAAAAAAACTACTAGAAAGGATTAGAGGTAACAATGCCCAAAGCTCACAAAGATCAGCAAATTGCTTCTTTCCATCAGCCACACTAGAAAATATCACAATTAACAGGCCATTAAAAAGACTAATCAGGATAGGGGCGCCTGGGTGGCTCAGTCCTTTGAGTGTCTGACACTTCATTTAGCCCCAGGTCATGGTTTCAGGGTCCTGAGACAGGCCCCCACGGAGCCCTGCACCATGCTCAGTGGGGAGTCTACTCATCTCTTCCCCCTCACCACCACCCCTGTTTGCACTCTCTCTAATACCTAAATGAATAAAATCTTTAAAAAAAATTTTTTTTTAAAGTATCCAAGATAGTCTTACTTCACTGGTAGGGAATAATTAGCCCTAGACGAAATGCTGCTCTGGTTCCCCAAGAAGTTAAACATAGAGGGGAGCCTGGGTAACACAGTTGGTAAGTGTCTGACTCTTGATTTCAGCTCAGGTCATAATCTCAGGGTCTTGAGACCAAGCCCTGTCTTGGGCTCCAAACTGGGCATGGAGCCTGCTTAAGATTTTCCCTCTCACTCTCCCTCTGCCCCTCCCTACCCTCTCTAAAAAAAGTAAGATAAAATAATGGGGTGCCTGGATGGGTTAGTTGGTTAAGCATCTGCTTTTGGCTCAGGTCATGGTCTCAGGGTCCTGGCATCGAGCCCTGTGTCAGGCTCCCTGCTTGTGCTCTCTCTCACTGTCTCTATCTCAAATAAATAAATAAATAAATCTTTAGAACAACTTTGTAATAAAATACATATATAAAATAAAAAGAATTTAAATATAAAATTACCTTATGATCCCACACTTCTAGGTATGTACCCAAAAGAACTGTAAATAAGTATCAAATACATGTACGCCCATGTTCACAGAAGCACTAATTACCTTTTGGGTGAAAATAGTCCAAATGTCCATCAATGGATGAATGGATAACAAATCGTGGTATATACATACAATGGAATATTATCTATCCATAAAAGAGAATAAAGTATTGACACATGGATGAACCTCAAAAACACTAACCTAAATAAAAGAAGCCAGACACAAAAGCTCATACATTGTGTTTCCGTTTATATGAAATATCCAAAATGGATAAATCCATAGAGACAAAACCCAGAATGATGGTTGCCAGGGCTGGAGGGAGAAGGTAATGAAGAGAAAATGCTTACTGGTTAAGGAGTTCTACTTTGGAGTGATGAAAATGTTTTGGAACTAGATAGAGATGATAATTGTACAACACTGTGAATGTACTAAATTGCTTACTTTATTTTTTTTTTAAAGATTTTATTTATTTATTTATTTGACAGAGATAGAGACAGCCAGCGAAAGAGGGAACAAGCAGGGGGAGTGGGAGAGGAAGAAGCAGGCTCATAGCGAAGGAGCCTGATGTGGGGCTCGATCCCAGAACGCTGGGATCACGCCCTGAGCCGAAGGCAGGCGCTTAACCGCTGTGCCACCCAGGTGCCCCTGAATTGCTTACTTTATATGGTTAATTTCTGTTATGCAAATTTCACCTCAAAAAATTATTATTCAGAAAAACAAAAAGATAGAAAATGAGAATGGAAATTAAAAACTGATGTAGAAAAAAAAGAAAACAAATAGTAAAATGAAATTTTAAATTTGGCCTTATCACTAGTCACAATAAATGTAAGCGGTCCAAAATCCCTAAAATGCAGAGACTGACAGATTGAATGAAAAAGCAAGACCCGGGGCGCCTGGGTGGCACAGCGGTTAAGCGTCTGCCTTCGGCTCAGGGCGTGATCCCGGCGTTATGGGATCGAGCCCCACATCAGGCTCTTCCGCTATGAGCCTGCTTCTTCCTCTCCCACTCCCCCTGCTTGTGTCCCCTCTCTCACTGGCTGTCTCTATCTCTGTCAAATAAATAAATAAAATCTTTAAAAAAAAAAAAAAGAAAAAGAAAAAGCAAGACCCAACACTGCCATAAGAAATGAACTTTATTTACTTAATTTTAAGTAGGCTCCAAGCTCTGCATGGAGCCCAATGCCAGGCTTGAAGTCATGACCCTGAGATCAAGACCTGATGCTGATGCTTAACCTGAGCCACCAAGGCGCCCCAAGAAATGAACTTTAAATAAAGGCACAAATATGTTAAAAGCAAAAACATGAAAAAAATATATGCAACATGAATAGTAATCAAAAGAAAGTAGAAATGACTAAATTAATATTAGACAAAGTAGTTTTCAAAAAAAAAATACTGAAGATAAAGAAGGTCAATTTCAGGGGCGCCTGGGTGGCTCAGTCGTTGAGCGTCTGCCTTTGGCTCAGGGCATGATCCCAGGTCCCTGGGATCGAGCCCCGCATGGGCTCCATGCTCTGCTGAAAGCCTGCTTCTTCCTCTCCCACTCCCCCTGCTTGTGTTCCCTCTCTCACTGGCTGTCTCTCTCTCTCTGTCAAATAAATAAATAAAATCTTTAAAAAAAAAAAAAAGGTCAATTTCATAATGATACAGGTCAACCCATGAAGTAGATATAAAACCTGAAAGTTTATGCACCTAATTACAGTGTCACAATACATAAAACAAAACCTGTAATAGACAAATCCACAATTACATAATTATACTCAGAGATTTTAATACTACTCTCTTGATAATTGACAGAAGAGTCAGAAAACCAGTGAGAATACAGATGCTCTAAACATATCAACAGACTTGACATAATTGACATTTATAAAACCCTCCACCCAATAACAGATGAATATATTCTTTTCAAGTGCACAATAGCAATTAATTTATCAAGATAGCTCATATTTTGGAATAAAACAATCCTTAATACATTTATAAGGATTCAAAACAGTATTATCTAACCACACTGTTACTTTTTTATTTAATTTGTAAATTTACAAGTAAATAACAAAAAGATCTCTATGAAGTCCCCCAAATATCTAAAAGCTAAATAAAATACTTCTAAATAATGCATTGGTCACAGAAGAAATCAAAAGAGAAATATAAAAGCAAAATGAACTAAATGAAAATTAAAACACAACGTATCATAATTTGGGCAATACAAAGAATGTAGTATTCAGAAAGGAAATTTATAATACTAAACACCAGAAGAAAAGGGAAATTTATAATACTAAATACCAGAAGAAAAGTCTCAAACTTATGACCTTTGTTTCCACCTCAAGAAACTAGAAAAAAAAAATTAAACTCAAAGTAAGAAGAAATAATAAAAGTCAAACTAAAACCAATGAAATATAAACATAAAATCAATAGAAATAGACAATGAAACCAAAAGCTGGTCTCTTGAGTCGATTAATAAAATTGATAAACTCCAGCGAAAGTGGCCAGGAAAAAAAAAGAGAGACAAAGGATAAACTAACAATTTCAGGAATAAGAAAAGTAATGATCACTAGAGACTTTACAAAAGGTAAAAAGGTAATTAGTAAATATTATGCTTATTATAAAGAACTACAATAAAACGGACAATTTCCTTGAGAAACTATGAAGCTCAACCAAGATAAAACAGATGTTCTGAAAAGTCCCATATCTATCAAAGAAATTGAATTTGTAGTTTAAACTCTTCCAACAAAAAACCTTCCAGTCCCAAATGGCTTCTCCAAAATTTAAGGCTAAACCAACACATATTCTGCACAAACTCTTCCAGGAAAGAAGGGATATAACTTGAAGGGAAATAACACTTCCCAACTCATTTTATGAGGCTATCATTACCCTGATGCTAAAATCAGATATTATAAGAAAAGACTACAGAAAAATATCCCTCATGAACATAGATGTAAAACTTTTGTAATTAATTAATTAAAAGTAGGCACCACACCCAATGTGAGGCTTGAACTCATGACCCTGAGATCAAGAGTTACACTCTCTACCAACTGACCCAGCCAGAGGGCCCTAGATGTAAAACTTCTGAACAAAGTTATAGTCTATCAAATGCAACAGAAATATCAAAAGAGAAATAGACATGACCAGCCAAGTGGGGTTCATTCCAGGAATGCAAGGTTGGTTTAACATCAATCAATGTAATTCAACAGATTTCTAATTTTAAAATCTCTCTAAAGAAGAAGAAAACGCATTTGACAAAATCCAACATGAATGCTGGATAAAAATTTTCTGCAAACTAGTAGAATAAAACTTCCTCAAGCTGATTTAAAAACAAAAACAAGGGGCGCCTGGGTTAAGCGTCTGCCTTCGGCTCGGGGCATGATCCTGGAGTTCTGGGATCGAGCCCCACATCAGGCTCCTCCGCTAGGAGCCTGCTTCTTCCTCTCCCATTCCCCCTGCTTGTGTTCCCTCTCTCGCTGGCTGTCTCTATCTCTGTCGAATAAATAAATAAAATCTTTAAAAAAAAAATTAAAAAAAAAACAAAAACAAACAAAAAAAATTTACAAAAGCCCTATAATTGGGGCGCCTGGGTGGCTTAGTTGGTTAAGCATATGCTTTCAGGGGCGCCTGGGTGGCACAGCGGTTAAGCGTCTGCCTTCGGCTCAGGGCGTGATCCCGGCATTGTGGGATCGAGCCCCACGTCAGGCTCTTCTGCTATGAGCCTGCTTCTTCCTCTCCCACTCCCCCTGCTTGTGTTCCCTCTCTCGCTGGCTGTCTCTGTCTCTGTCGAATAAATAAATAAAATCTTTAAAAAAAGAAAAAAAAAAAAGCATCTTCTTTCAGCTTAGGTCATGATCCCAGGGTCCTGGGATCGAGCCCCACCTGGGTCCTGGCATTGAGGGAGTCTGCTTCTCCCTCTCCTGTTGCCCCTCCTCCCTCTTATGCACACTCTCTCTCAAATAAATAAATAAAATCTTTAAAATTTAAAAACCCTACAATTAAGAAGATAAAAAATGAAGAAAATGTAAATTCATTTTTCCTAGATCAGGAGTAAAATAAGAATATCTGTTCTCACTACTTCTCATCAATGTTTTTCTGGAGATTCTAGTCAGTGCAATAAGGAAAAGCAACAAAAAAAATCTATATTACAAAGGAAAGCAATATTGTCTTCATCGTTGATGATACGACTGTCTATAAAGAAATTCAATACTCCACAAATAAGTTAATGGAAAAGGTGAGTTTAGCAAAACTATACCCTAGCAAGAAAAAATAATTGAAATTTTAAAAATATATATTATTTATACAAAATTCCAGACTTCAAGTTATATTACAAAGCTGTAGTGATCAAGACAGGAAGGTACCGGCTCAAAACAGACACACAGATCAATGGAACAGCACAGAAAATCCAGAAATAAACCCACAATTATATGATCAATTAATCTTCAACAAAGAAGAAAAGGATATACAATGGAAAAAAGACAGTCTCTTCAACAATGGTGTTGGGGGGCGCCTGGGTGGCACAGCGGTTAAGCGTCTGCCTTCGGCTCAGGGCGTGATCCCAGCATTATGGGTTCGAGCCCCACATCAGGCTCCTCTGCTATGAGCCTGCTTCTTCCTCTCCCACTCCCCCTGCTTGTGTTCCCTCTCTCGCTGGCTGTCTCTATCTCTGTCAAATAAATAAATAAAATCTTTAAAAAACAAAAAACAAAAAAAAAACAAAAAAAAAAAAACAATGGTGTTGGGAAAACTGGATGGCTACATGCCAAAGAATGAAACTAGACCACTTCTACCACACACAAAAATATAAACTTGAAATTTATTAAAGACCTAAATGTTAAGACCTGAAACCATAAAAATCCTCGGAGAGAGCACAAGCAGTAATTTCTCTGACACTGACTGTAGCAACAGTTTCTATATACATCTTCCGAGGCAAGGGAAATAAAAGCAAAAATAAAACTATTGGGACCACATGAACATAAAAAGCTTCTGCACAGTGAAGGCAACAATCAACAAAACTAACAGGCAACACACTGTATGGGAGAAGATATTTGGAAATGACGCATCCAGTAAAGGGATAGTACCCAAAATGTATTAAAAACGTACACAATTCAATACCCAAAGAACAAATAATCCAATTAAAAAAGACATGAACAGACATTTCTCCAAAGAATACACACATACAAATGGCCAACAGACACATAAAAAGATACTCATCATCACTTATCATCAGGGAAATGCAAATCAAAACTACATGAGATATCACCTCACACCTGTCAGAATGGCTAAGATCAAAAACTTAAGAAACAACAAGAGCTGGTGGGAAGGTGGAGAAAAAGGAACCCTCATGCACTATTGGTGGGAATGCAAATCTGTGCAGCCACTCCAGCAAACAGTCTGGGGTTCCTCATAAAGTTAAAAATAGAACTACCCTATGATCAAATAATCACACTACTGTGTATTTACCCAAAAAATACCAAAACACTAATTCGAAGGGGTATATGCACCCTTATGCACTATTTACAATACCCAAATTATGGAAGCAGCCCAAGTGTCCATCGATATGAAGGGATAAAGAAGATGTGGTATACACTCACATACACACTGACTCTCACACTCACACACACACACACACACACACACACCGGGATATTACTCAGCCATAGAAAAGAACGAAATCTTGCCATCTGCAACAAAATGCATGGAGTTAAAGAATGTTAACGCTGAGCAAAGTAAGTCAGAGAAAGACAAATACCATATGACTTCACTCATATGTGGAATTTAAGAAACAAAACAAATGAGCAAAGGCCAAAAAAAAAAAAAAAAGAGAGAGAGAGAGAGAGAGAAACCAAGAAACAGATACTTAACTGTAGACAACAAACTGATGGTTACCAGAGGGGTTGGGGGGGGGTGAAACAGATGATGGGGATTAAAGAGTACACTTATGATGAGCACTGATAATGTACAGAATTGGGGAATCACTATATTCTATACCTGAAACTAATACAACACTGTACGTTAATTATACCGGAATTAAAATTTAAAACTTAATTAAAAATTTTAAAAGTAGTGGTGCCTGGGTGGCTCAGTCAATGAGCCGTCTGTCTTTGCCTCAGGTCATGATCCCAGGGTCCCCACGTTGGGCTCCCCACTCAGCTGGGAACCTGCTTCTCCCTCTCCCTCTGCCTCCACTCCCCCCGTGCTTGTGCTCTCTCCCCCTCTCTGCCAAAATAAACAAAATCATTAAAAAAATTTTTTTTAAATAAATAAAAAATAAAAATACGTACCATTTGAAATTGCATAAAAAATAATACCTGAGTATAAAACCATATAAAGATATGTAAGACATGTCCACTCAAAACTTAAAACATTGCTCAGAAAAAAAATGTTGAAGACTTAAGTAACCGGAGTAAGACACTATTTCATGGGTCAAAAGACTAAATATTTTTAAGATATCAATATCCCAAAATTGATGCATAGACTCAGTGCAATCCAAACTAAAATTCCAACAGGATTTTCTTTGTAGAAACTGACAAGCTGATTCTAAAATCCATATGGAATACAAACAATGTAAAAAGCAAAACAACTTTGAGGAGCGCCTGGGTGGCTCAGTCGTTAGGCATCTGCCTTTGGCTCAGGGTGTGATCCCAGAGTCCTGGGATCGAGCCCCACAAGAGGCTCCTCTACTGGGAGCCTGCTTCTTCCTCTCCCACTCCCCGTGCTTGTGATCCCTCTCTCGCTGGCTCTCTCTCTCCGTCGAATAAATAAATAAAATCTTAAAAAAAAAAAAAAAAAAAACAACTTTGAAAAAGGAGTATGAAGTTGGGGAGCTAACACTATCCAATTATAAGATGTAATTATAAAGCTACAATACTCAAGACAGTGTGGTATTTTGCATCAAAATAAACACACCAACAGAACAGAACAGAGTTTAGAAACAGATGCATATGGCATCTGATTTCCAACAGAAGTACAAAGGCAATTCAGTGAAGAAAGAATAGCCTTTATAACAAATGTGAACGAACAACTGGGTATCTATACGCAAAAATAAATAAATAAATAAATAACTTCAATCGATACACTGCACCATATAAAAATTTTTTTTAAAGATTTTATTTATTTATTCGACAGAGATAGAGACAGCCAGCGAGAGAGGGAACACAAGCAGGGGGAGTGGGAGAGGAAGAAGCAGGCTCACAGCAGAAAAGCCTGATGTGGGGCTCGATCCCATAAGGCTGGGATCACGCCCTGAGCCGAAGGCAGATGCCCAACCGCTGTGCCACCCAGGTGCCCCCATATAAAAATTTTAACTCAGAATGAATCTTAGACCTAAAAGTAAAACGTGGAACTATAAAAATCTAGAGTAAACACAGCAAAAAAAATCTTTGTATTTAGCCTAGGAAGGGTTATTAGGTGTAACATTAACAGCACAATCCATAAAAGGACAAATGAACAAACTGGATTTTATTAAAATTAGAAATTTCTGCTTTTGAAAGAATTGTTAGGGGATGAAAAGTTAAATCACCAATTGGGAGATTTTAAAGCATACACTTGTACCCATAATATATAAACAATTCTCAAAACTCAACAATAAAGAAACAACTCAATTAAAAAAACAGGCAAAAAGTTGGAACACTTCAACAAAGAACATCTACAAGTGTTAAATAAACATGAAAACATGCTCAAGATCATGTACTATTAAGGAAATACAAATTAAAACCATAATGATAACACTACACTCCTATTAGGATGACTAAAATTAAAAAGACTAACCATACTAAATGTGATGAATGCAGCAGAAGAGACTCTCTCATTCACTGCTGGTAGAAATGTAAAGTAATAGCACCACTTTGGCAATTAGTTTCTCAGTTCCTTAAAAAGTTAAACACATATACACTATATGATTAAGCTACTCTATTCCTAGAAATTTTTACTCAAGAGAAAAGAAAGTATATGCTTACAAAAAGACTTGAACAAGAATAGTCATGCAGCTTTATTTATATAGACGAAAACTGGAAACACAAATGGCAATCAAATAAATCAATGTGGTATATCCATATAATAAAACATTACTCAGCATTAAAGGGAATCAATACCATTGATCCAACAACATGGATGAATCTCAAAATAATCATGAGTAAAAGAAACAAAAAAGAATACATATTGTATAGTTCCATTTATATAAAACTCTAGAAAATACAAACTAATCTATACTGCCAGAAAGCAGATCAGCAGTTGCCTGGAAGGGGTGGGGAGGAAGAGACACAAGGAAACTTTTGGGGGTGATGAAGATGTTCACTATTTTGACATACACATGTATACAGGTGTTATATGACAAAACTCATCAAATGGCACACTTTAAATATGTGCAGTTTATTGTACGTTAATTACATCTCAATAAAGCTGCAAAAATAAAAACAAAAGTTGTAAGATGTCATTAACAAAACACACTATACTTGAGGCCATAAAATAAAACAACACATTTTAAAAAATGAAATCACACAAAGTATACTCCCTGACAACAAAATTAAACTAGATATCAGTAACACAAAGGTGTCTGGAAAATTCCTAAATATTTGGAGGTTAAATAACACACTTCGTAATAACACATAATCAAAGAGGAAGTCTCAGGGAAAATCATAACACATTTTGAACTTAGTGAAAGTAAAATATGGAATGCAGTCAAAGCAGTGCTTTAGAGATCAATTTTAGCTTATATGCTTTTATCAGCATATAAAAAAGAAAACTCTCACATCAATATCTTCTGCGTTGATTTTAAGAAACTAAAAAATAGTAAATGAAATCCAAAACAAGAAGAAGAAATAATAAAAATAAGAGCAAAAATCAATGAAATTGAAAACAGAAAAACAATAGAGAAAATCAGGACTGAAGCAATGAGTCCACTCTCATCACTCCTATTCAACATTTTACTGAAGTCTTGCCCAGTGGAAAAAAAGAGAAAAATAAATAAAAGGTATGCAGATAAGAAGAAGAATTAGAAGAAATAATACTATCACGACTCTCAGACAACATGGTTATTATCTACACAGAACATCCTGTGGAATTTACAAAAACAATTTAATAAGTGAATTTGGAAAGGTCACAGAATACAAAGTTAATATATAAAAATCAATTGTACTTGCTATGTACTAGCAATGAACTGGAAATCAAAATTTAAAAAACAATACCATTAACAATAGCACTAAGCACAAAGAAATACATATATATAAAGCTAACAAAGTATGTGCATGATCTGTATCCTATGCCAAAGACTACAAAACACTGACAAAAAAATCAAAGAAACCTAAATAACTGAAGAGGTATGCCAGGTTCGTGCTGTGGAAGACTTCTTAAGATGTCAATTTTCCCCAAAATTGATCTATAGATTTAATCCCAATTAAAAAAAAAATTTTAGATAGAGTACTGGCATGCTGATTCTGAAATTTACATGGAAAGGCAAAGAAATTAGAATAGCCAAAACAATCCCGGAAAGTTAAGAACAAGTTTGGAAAACACCGTACCTGATTTCAAGACTTACTATAAAGCTATAGCAAAGAAGACCATATGGCATTAAACTCAAAATAGACACATGGAGATCAATAGAACAGAGTTTAGAAACAGATCCACATAAATATGGTTGACTGACTTTTGTCAATGTACAAAGGCAATTTAATGAGGAAAAAACAGTCTTTTCAACACATGGTGCTAGAAAACCATAGTCCTATGCAAAAAAATGAACTCTGACCTGTGCCTCACACCTATACAAAAATTGACTCAAAATGGGTCACAGATCTGAAAGTAAATGCAGAAGAGATCACAGGAGAAAAAGTCTATGATCCTGGTTTAAGCAAAGAATCCTTACATATAACATACAAACACACAATCCATTTTTTAAAAACTGGTAAATTAGACTTCATCAAAATCAGATTTTGCTCTGCCACAGACATTAAGAGAATAAAAAGACAAGCTACAGACCGGAAAAAATATAGTTGGTTATATAGCTGACAAGGGACTTATATTCAGAACATATAAAGAACTCTCAAAGCTCAACAATACACTATTTAATAATGGGCAAAATATTTGAATAAACACTTTAACAAAGAGGTTTTACAAATGGGAAGGTGCTCAATATGGTTAGTCATGAGGGTAGTGTGAATTAAAACCAGAATGAGATGCCACCACATCTATGAAAATGACTAAAATTTCTTAAACTAACAACACCAAGTCCTGGCAAAGATGCTGAACAACTGGCACTCTCCTATATTGCTGGCTGGAATGTAAAATGGTAGAGCCACTTGGGAAAACAATTTGGAAGTTTCCTATAAAATTAACCACACAGTTACTATAGGATCCAGCAACCCAACTCATAAAAGTAAAAACTTAGGTTCACGGGGCGCCTGGGTGGCACAGCGGTTAAGCGTCTGCCTTCGGCTCAGGGCGTGATCCCGGCGTTATGGGATCGAGCCCCACATCAGGCTCCTCCGCTATGAGCCTGCTTCTTCCTCTCCCACTCCCCCTGCACGAGCAGGCTGTCTCCCTCTCTCGCTGGCTGTCTCTATCTCTGTCAAATAAATAAATAAAATCTTTAAAAAAAAAAACCAAAAATAAAAAACAAAACTTAGGTTCACAGAAAAACGTACATGTGAACATTTATAGCATCTTTTTTTTTTTTTTTAAAGATTTTATTTATATGACGGAGAGAACAAGCACAAGTAGGGGGAGCAGCAGGCAGAGGGAGAAACAGGCCCTCTGCCGAGCAGGGAGCCCAACGCAGAGCTAGATCCCAGGACGCTGGGACCACAACCCAAGCTGAAGGCAGATGCTTAATGACTGAGCCACCCAGGTGCCCCCATTTACAGCATCTTTATTCAAAATCATCAAAACTGGAAACTACCCAATGTCCTTCAGTTGGTGAGTAGATAAACAAATTATGACACATCCATACAATGGAATACTACTCAGCAAAAAAAATAAATAAATAAAAGAATAAACTATTGATACATGCAACAAAACAGATGACTCTCAAATGCACTAGCTAAATGGAAAAAGCTAGACTCAAAAGGCTACATATACTGTATAGTTCCATTTACATAACAAGCTAGAAAAGACAAACAGATCAGGGTTGTCAGGATTTAAGAGCTGGAAAGTGTATGAATACAAAGGACAGCACAAGGAAGTTTTTTTTGGAGAGAATAGTAATATATCTTGCTTGTGGTGATCGTTACACAACTGTATGCATTTGTCAAAAATCATAAAACTATACACCAAAAAGACTGAATTTTGCTGTATAATAATTTTCAAAAACAGGTTAGGGCAAAATTTTTTTTAAAAAGGAAAGGCAACTTGGAAGGAATAACAATAATAATAATACAGATTTAAAAACAATGTTTCCAGAACAAGGTCAGTTCATAAAAAGGGACACTCAGTTGGAGATGGATTTCAAACTTAAGGCAGAAATCTAATTACCCAAATTACTGAATGTCATGAAGGTGAAAATGCTGAGCTGCATATGAAGTACGCCGTTGGTCCTGATTTGTCTTAAGAATCTGAGACAACTGCAACCATATTCCACATCACAAATGAGGACAAAGGAAAGGTTCAGAGGCTAAGAATCAGGCAGGGTTTTAGCCTTTATTTATACTAGTACCTCTCAATCAAGGGTTCTTATTCTTAACATGGAATACCTAGATAAAATTCTAGGAATCCATGAAAGTGGATAAAACAAAAATTCATCTTTATTTACACTAACCTCTAACTGAAATGTGGTATAGTTTCCTCAGGTTATGAATGCATGCAACTAACTGTGGTAGACTAAACAGGACCTGTATCTCTATCACTCATAGAAATCAGATTTTTCCTATCACAACATATTACCATAGATTTTCCGCTATCTTATTTTGTATATGTTAATAAACATTTATAAATAATATATCTGAGGGGTCTTATACTTTAAGATTTTATTTATTTATTTGAGAGAGAGCAAGAGAGGGAGAGAGAGCACAGAGGGAGAAAGAGAAGGAGAAGCAGGCTCCCCACTGAGCAGGGAGCCCCAGGTGGGGCTCGATCCCAGGACCCTGAGATCATTACCTGAGCTGAAGGCAGACACTTAACCTACTGGGCCACCCAGGCGCCCCTAACTGAGGGGTTTTAGTACTTTGATAACTTTATCAAGGGTTCATAGGCTTCCCTGGAACACCAAAAGGATACATGACAAGAAGTTAAAAAGCCCTACTCTAAATTATCCTGTTCCCATCGTACATAGCACCACTCTTTTCAGGGTCTCTAACACCTTCATATAGATGCAAGAAGTGTCACTCTCTCCATGGGTATATAATCGTTTACACCCAAGACACAGAAATGCACAGCTTTTTATTTGAACAGTAATCATATTTGTTTGCACTCACTAGATAGTAAAGTCCATATAAAATTAAATCATATACATACAAAGAGAGACCTTAGACCTAATACTACATCGTTAAATGAAACTTACTTTCCGAAACCACAGATGAAAATAGCCTAAAAAAATCGATCTATTCTATGACTCAAATAAAAAGGAATTTAATGAATCATCTGAAAAATGACCTTATGTTGCTAAAAATGAATGGAGAAGAATAGGAAGTTGAGTTTTGTTTTCTAAATCCTATGCTGTGCACACAGTGCAGTATCTTGTTTTCTCACTTAAAAAGTGAAAAACAGGGGCACCTGGGTGGTTCAGTCGATTCAGCATCAGATTCTTGATTTTGGCTCAGGTCATGATCTCACGGTCGTGGGATCGAGCCCCACAGTAGGCTCTGTGCTTAGCAGGGAATTTGCTTGAGATTCTCTCTCTTCCTCTCCCTTTACCCCTCCCCCTGCTGGCTCTCTAAATAAACAAATAAATACATAAATCTTCAACAACAAAAAAAAAGTAAAAAATGAAGGATCTCAAAACCTCAAAAAAACTATATCACACAGATTTCTAAAATAAAATTTTTATGATTCCTTGGGTTACACAATAGCAAATAGCCGGGGCGCCTGGGTGGCTCAGTTGTTAAGCATCTGCCTTCGGCTCAGGGCATGATCCCAGAGTCCTGGGATCGAGCCCCATTCGGGCTCCTCCGCTGGGAGCCTGCTTCCTCCTCTCCCACTCCCCCTGCTTGTGTTCCCTCTCCCGCTGACTGTCTATCTCTCTGTCAAATAAATAAAATCTTTAAAAAATAATAATAATAACAAATTGTCAACCAAATGGGATACAGCAGTCATTTATTTTATTTTTTTTATTCTCTTGAGAGAGAGCGAGCACAAGTAGAGGGGAGAGACAGAGGGAGAGGGAGAAGTAGGCTCCCCGCTGAGCAGGGACCCCCCAATATCATGACCTGAGCAGAAGGCAGATGCTTAACTAACTGAGCCACCTAAGCACCCTGAGACAGCAGTCATTTAAACAATGAAAACGCCCAAAGAGTAGGCAGGAGTGAGAGGACCTAAACTCCAAGAGCTGCAGATTCAATTGTGCATCAAGGGGCAACTGCAAATTAGGGAAAAAAAAAAAATTCTGTGGTCTGAAGATGATCTGGTCAGAAATATGGGCGAAAAAAAGAATATTCTTGGAGAAAAAATAAATATTACAAATATTACAGTAAATATTACAAAATTAATTCTATTATAAAGGCATTATTTCCTTTTTATCAATAAAATGTTATTAGTTAAAAATTTTTTTCAGTAGGAATATACTGCTTATTTTACAACAGAAATTAAGACAAACAGAATTTGCTTTTTGGTATTTCCTACCATTATTTGGTGACAAAATGAAATGTAGCCACACAAATCAGTTTCAACAGTATTTCATTTTTATATATATAGTTATCATTAATTTTTTAAAACTTTAACAAAAATGTAATGTGTTCCATCTATAACAATTTGCCTTATCTCTACCCATATCTTAGAAATTTTTCATTATAAGCAGTCAAAATTATGACCCTTCAGATCATTTTTCCTGATTATGCAATCACTATGTACTCATTTCAGAAAACTTGTAAAGTATAGAAGAAAAGAAACATTTTCTTAAAAAGAAACAAGAATTCCCCATAATATTACCAACTAGAAATAAACACTGTACCCATGTTATTTCTTCTATGGGTACTACCTTACATATTAATAATACTGCTATTAGTCAATGTCAATCAGACACTTTGAACCATTTAGCTAACAGCTTTACAAACACTATTTCATTTTATACTTACAATAATCCTATTCAAGCAGGTAGGTGAATACTGCCATTTTACAGATCAGTCAACTAGAGATTAAAGAGGTGAGGAAACTTGCCTAGAGTCACAGAGATAAATGGTAGACCTGAACCCAGCATTCTCAATCACTATGTTATACCACCATGAATGTATATATAGAGAGAGAATGCTGTATTCTATTCTATTCTTAGGTAATCTCCTAGGTCATAAAAATTATGAATGAAATTTACAATTAAATTTAATATAACATCATGTGGACATACTGTAATATACTTAATCACTCCTCCACTGGATCAGATCATTTTTTATAGTATTCAGCATGGTGTCACTCATTCAAAACAAAAACAAAAACAAAAACAAAAACAAAAACAAAAAAACCCAAGATAAATGCAAGACTTGCTTGTCTACTTCTAAATTAAAATTAAAATATATTAATTCAACTTACTCTTTTACTGAGGCAAATAACTGGCCACATACTGCAACCTAACGTGCAGCAGCAACAAAGGCAGCCACAAAGCAGCCAACGTACATTAACAGGAAGGTTCTTCTTCAGACAACTGTTAACTCTGTTGATGCTGGCTTTAAATTCTTCAGGAGCTACCTAAAGAAAATTTTAAGAAATAACAACACTGCAATATTAATGTCAATAAACATGTCTTATTAGCATAACTGTTTCTGTAATTTGTTATGAAAAGACTTTACTTTTTAAGTATATAAACAGTACCCAAGGAAATGATAACACTCACTTTTCCAGTTAATGAAGAAGGGAATTCTGATTCAAATTTGTTGCTCAGTCCAAATCTATTTTTAAAAAAAGAAGAAAAATATGTTATTACATGCCATTGTGGGAAAAAAGCCATTTAACTTAATCAAAGGTCAAGTAAATAGATGCAACTTGATATACAGAGTAACAATGGAATTTTGAGACACAAAAACACTGCAATCAGCAATTTATGAAATGTAACAAGCAATTTTAGTAGCTGAATCAAAACTTTTGTATAAGCTGAGAATACAGAAAGAAATGACTTCTTTGGGGATCTGTTTGTAAGCAAAATATTAATGTAGTGGAAAATACAATTATTCAATTTTGTAAAAATTACTGAGATTCTTCCAACTAAGTACTAGAAAGCTACGATCTCCGCTATTGATTACTCTTTAGGTTAAGAGCACATGTTAACACTCAATAAAGCAGTAACATGTCTAAGAATGCAAGTTGATCAGTTAGCATTTTCTGAGACCAGCCTATCCACACTGTTGTTACAGCCAGAGAATGCTAAAAACACCTGGAACAACGTGTCAGCTGCCTGCCTACTTAAACTCGGAAGTACTACAACACTTGCTAGATGAACTCCCAAAGAAATGGAACTGAGGTAGTACATTTTAATATCTTTAAGCTTTTAAATGTCTGCAAAAATCATGAGGATTGACTGGGCACTTGACTCTTGGATAAGTTATTAGAAAAGAATAAAATACTCGTGGACACATTCGTAATGGTAGATTGCATCTAGAAATACAAATTGAGATACTTAAATACAACTTTTGTTGGATCCTGAAGCCGAATTTTTTGTTTTATTGAGATATACTTGACATTTAACACTGTATTAGCTTAAGGTATACAACATAATGATCTATGTATATATTCTGAAATGATTACCACAATAAGTTTAGTTAACATCCATCTCCTCGCATAGTTACAAATTTTTTTTTCTAAGATGAGAACCCTTAAGATTCACTGTCTTACCCCTATAAATACAGTACCTCACTTTAGGTAGCTTGCACTAGTAAGAGGGCTCTCCTGAGATATTCTGCATGAAACAGCAGGGCTGGTCAGGGGTTTCTAATTCAACCATCAGTACAGCGAAACAGGGAAATCGAGTAACATGAGCTGTGTGCAAGCAGTAAGGAATGGTGGAGACTAGCCAAGTGGAGGGTATACAGAATGAGGGGGAGGCGTCATGGGTCAGATTCAGCTGATTACTGTCGTATTAGAAGCAGGCCCACGTCTGAAAGACTGTATGATTTTCTCTAAGAGGAGTTGGGAAACCAGACTTCTATGCAAAATTTCCCATCTTTGAAATACTGTGCCAGGCAAACAAAACACTTCAGTGGTCAGGTTATGGTATGCATCATTATCTAGACTTCCATACATGTGATGGTGGCACCGGAGACCATTTTATCATCATCTTAAGCCATTTCATACATTATTTTATAGCAGCATTGAATGACATTAATCTGTCTTTATAAATAATGGATACTATTTACAGAAAAGATTACAACGCAACTACCTAAGTCCAAGCCAAAGTTCTTCTCATACTAAACATATACCTGCAACTATTACTGTTCTACATAATTCTGGCATTAATGCCATTCTAAGACTGACAGACTCTGTTAAATCCATTTTCTGTCTATATGCCTCACCACAATATGGTTCTCCTTGCCCTAAGAGATAACTCACTCCAACCTCAAAACTCCTGCAATGAGGAAGTGGTGTGAAATGCTAGGTGACAGCTCTCTGTGAGGTCTCTAGATAATGCACCTCCTTTTCATCTATTTCCCTTAGGGAAGGAAGATAATCAACAGATGTTTACTGACTATAAATTATAAATTTCCATCTCTTGAAGTATTATCTCCACTGGTCTGAAGCTTTTCTCTTTCAATGAATAGTTTCCATTTCAACCATGTTTATTTTTTTTTAAAGAATTTGACAGAAAGCGCGCGCGCGCGAGAAAGAGAGAGAGAGAGAGAGAGAGAGAGAGAGAGAATGGGGGGGGAGGGGGAAGGGCAGAGGGTGAGGGAGAAACAGGTTCCCAGCTGACCAGGGAGCCCGATGCAGGGCTCAATCCCAGGACCCTGGGATCGTGACCTGAGGTGAAGGCAGTCGCCTAACGACTGAGCCACCCAGGAATCTGGTTTTTTTTTTTTTTTTAGAGAAAAAAAACACATGCATGCAAAGCAGGGGGAAGGGCAGAGGAAGAGAATCTTAAGCAGGCTCCATGCCCAGCGCAAAGTCCAACATGGGGCTCCGTCTCATGACCCTGAGATCATGACCTGAGCCAAAAAGAAGAGTTGACACTTAACCAACTAAGCCACCCAGGAGCCCCCCTCCAAGTCTAACTAAAAAAGTCTTCCCCTTTCATCCCAGCCATTAAGACATTTAACACAT
This sequence comes from Ailuropoda melanoleuca, assembly GCF_002007445.2. NCBI lineage: Eukaryota > Metazoa > Chordata > Mammalia > Carnivora > Ursidae > Ailuropoda > Ailuropoda melanoleuca. The sequence continues at coordinate 68,974,503 of NC_048228.1, read as the reverse complement.
ATTAAATTATTTTATTAAATAACTATAGTTTGCTGCCATGTAATATGCTAAGTTGGAGGGAGCAGTCCAAGATGAGCTTAAACCCAATTCCTTTCTTTTTAGAGCCTGAATATTTACTTATCAGCCATGGGACTGAGTGTTGATTCTTTACCCAGGGAGCACAACCAGCTAATTAATTGCCCTGTTGCTCCTGCAGGTCAGGGCTCCTTTTAAATCAGGCTAATTATTCTTACGAGTAAGAACTTACAGTTCCATGGACATTCATTCAGTTCCTCTTCCAGTCATACTTTTTTGTTAAGCTGTATTTTAGGAACAGACAGTAAACCTACCTCTTCCTTGATCTCACTCCCCAAAAAATGTCCCAAGAAAGATTACTCAGTGACAAGATTATCACTATATGAGAATGCTCAGCTTTTCTACCAGCCATTAATTTGGTGCTAATGATTTTTTCATTCCCCCATCCACTGAACAAGAATACCTGTAACAAGTGTCAAGATAATGCTGCACTCAAAGTCCCTGAAGTCTCTCCAGCCCACAGGAGTGAATCCCAACTGTACTCTTTCTCTTTCAAAATCTCTAAACAACGGAGCACCTGGGTGGCTCAGTCGGTTAAGTGTCTGCCTTCAGCTCAGGTCCTGATCCCGGGGTCCCTGTGTCAGGCCCTCTGCTCAGTGGGGAGCCTGCTTCTCCCTCTCCCTCTGCTGCTCCCCTTGCTTGTGCTGTCAAATAAATAAATAAAATCTTTAAAAAAATAAAATCTCTAAACAGGACATTCAATACTCAAACCAAGTACTCATGATTACTGGCAGAATCAGAATGAGCCATGATAGGCAGGCACCCTTTCTTCATCTCCATTTGTAATATAGTTCTGTCCTACAGGGGTATTCAAATTTGGCATAAGGACCTTTTTAATTAACTAGGTAATCTGCCATAAGTAAACAGGGAGTTTGGTTTCACTAATCAATAGTTTTTCTGAACGTATTTCAACCTTTTCTATAATCAAGCCCATATAATCTCCAGTCCTTTTTACTTCATTTTTAATTCTTCCATGTTCCACATATCTCATCATATTAATGCCTCTTATAATTCACTAATGCATTGCTATTTTGAGTGGAATTATGTTTCGTTCTCATGATGAATTTTACCTTTTTTTTTTTAAGATTTTATTTATTTATTCAACAGAGATAGAGACAGCCAGCGAGAGAGGGAACACAAGCAGGGGGAGTGGGAGAGGAAGAAGCAGGCTCCTAGCGGAGGAGCCTGATGTGGGGCTCGATCCCATAACGCCGGGATCACGCCCTGAGCCGAAGGCAGACACTCAACCGCAGTGCCACCCAGGCGCCCCTGAATTTTACCTCTTAAATACAGAACCGCAAGAATTTGACTGCTTCAACTTGTTTTGCTTTGTGTTTATTTTTCTTACTTCTCAGTTACAGTGCTACTTTTAAAGTGAAAGTTCTAAAACAATAGAAATGTCCTACAATTATATTAATTATAATACATCAATTTGAAAAGACACCGTACAGGATGCCTGGGTGGCTCAGTCAGTCAACCGTCTGCCTTCAGCTCAGGTCATGATCCCAGGGTGCTGGGATTAGGTCCTGCATGGGGCTCCTTCCTCAGCGGGGAGCCTGCTTCTCCCTCTGCCTGCCCCTCCCCCTGCTTGCGCGCTTCCTCTCTCTCTCTCTCTCTCTCTGATAAATAAATAAAAAATTTTTTTAAAATGAAAAGACACTGTACAACTCAAAACGAGCCAGCAGCCTGTTACTCGTAAATGCCTGAGTAGGAGCTCCCCTATGCGCTGGTGAATTAGACCACAAATGGGCATTTTACCTAAGAACCTGGGCTGGCTAGCAGCATATGAGATGGCAAGGCCCAACGCCCCACCCAACTTGTACATTAACTAACTCAATCTGATCCTCTCGAGGTATCTAGATAGGAGACAATAGTTGGTAACATGAAGCTTAAACTAAAGCCAAGATACTGTAAAGTCAGGAATAAGTAGAAATAAAGAATAAGCTGAAACCAATAGTAAGCAGACACTATGAAACAGAGGAGAAAAGCAGTCTGCCAGTTCACACTGCAACAGCAAAAACTGGAACTGAAAGTAGGTAAGTCACTGTGACAGACCACTAGATGAGGGAGCAAAGGACACATGCCGTTGAGAAAAATAACAGAATAACTTCATAACCAGACCACACTATATCCAAAAACAATAATATTCCAGGCTCTCTGAAGCCTGGCTGTACAAAATGCAAATCTTCCTGTCTTCCTTAGTGTTCATTCTTATAATAAACTTCCACAGCATAAGGTCCTCTGAGTGGTTCTATTCTTTGAAATCTAATAGAGCCCTGTATTTCATACTTTAAGAACTCATGATGATATTGGCATATGTTCCCAATATGTTAAATGAAAAATGTAGAATACAGAATAAGTATGGTCTCAATTTAAAAATATATATATTTACATATATGCAGAGAAAAATTTAAAAAGTTAATCCATCAAAATATTAATCATGGTTAATCACAGGCAATAAGCTTATGGGTGATATTTCATTTTCTATATTTCCAGGTTTTCCAAAATTTCTATAACACATATTGCTATTTTATAAACAGGGGCTCCTGGGTGGCTCAGCTGGTTAAGTGTCCAACTCTTCATTTTGGCTCAGGTGGTGATCTCGGGGTTGTTGAACTGAGCACCGCGCTCACGAAGGAGCCTGCTTATCCCTCTCCCTCTGCTCCTTCCCCCACTCCTCCTACCCCTGCTCACTCTCACTTGCTCTCTCTCTCTCTCTCTAAAGTAAATAAATAAATAAATAAATAAAATCTTATTTAAAAATCCCTAGAAAGAAAAATTTAATAAGGATGAGAAACAAGTAGACCAAAATATTAAATGATCTTAGTCTCCTGGTGATTATAGACAGTTTATTTTCTGCTTCACTGAGACGTACTACTTCCCAGTTTTTAAATAATCTTTGTTTTTCATTATAATTAGAAAAAGGATTTTTTTTTAAGGTTTTATGTATTTATTTGAGAGAGAACACAAGTGGGGAAAGGAGCAGAGGGAGAAGCCGACTAGAGCAAGGTGAGGGGCAGAGAGAGGGAGAGGCAGACTCTGCTGAGCCAGGAGATCAAGCAGGGCTCAATCCTGGGACTCCAGGATCATGACCTGAGCTGAAAACCGACTGAGCCACCCAGGCACCCTGAAAAAGGATTTTTTTTAAAAAAAAGAAAAAGGAGGGATGCCTGGGTGGCTCAGTTGGTAAAGCATCTGCCTTTGGCCCAGGTCATGACCTCAGGTCCCCCATCTGGCTGCTCAGCAGGGAGCTTGCTTCTCCCTCTGCCTGGTGCTCCTCCTACTTGTGCTCTCTCTCTCTCTCTGACAAATAAATAAATAAAATCTTATTAAAAAAAAAAAAGGAGAAGTATTAAACCTAAAGAAAAAAAAATAGATGATTAAAGAGGCTTTGTTCTGTTTTTAAAGATTTTATTTTTTAAGTCATCTCTACATGTTGGGTGTAGAGTTCAAGCCCTCATAACCCCGAGATTAAGAGTCACATGCTCCACTGACTGAGCCAGCCAGGCACGCCAAAGGGGTTTTGTTTTTAAATCACACCAAGGAGGGGCTGCTGGGTGGCACAGTCCTTTAAGCGTCTGCCTTTGGCTCAGGGTATGATTCCAGCCTTCTGGGATTAGGCCCTGCCATCAGGCTCCTCCACTGGGAGCCTGCTTCTTCCTCTCCCACTCCCCCTGCTTGTGTTCCCTTTCTCGCTGGCTATCTCTCTCTCTCTGTCAAATAAACAAACAAACAAACAAACAAATAAATAAATAAATCAGACCAAGGAAATACACGTGCAACTGACAAGCCTAGATTTCAAAATAATTCTACCCTTAAATGTTGAATATCTACAATATGTATCGTAGAGTACATTCTTTCGAATTTTTAAAGTAAGTTTAAATACATAATAGGTATATTGTGAAGAATTTAGAAATTAAAGAGAAAAAAAATAATTTCTAATTCACAACAGTAGAATCTCAGAATCTGAGAGATGGGAAAAAAGTTATCATTTAGTCCAAACATTTCATTTTACAGATGAAAAAATTAATGCCTAAGAGAAGTAACTTAATATGTAGGATCTAGTCTAGAGCCCCACTTTCCTGAACCCAAGCCTGGGGCAATTTCTACTATAGGACAATGCCTCTAGTAATTTTCTCTGTAAGCATAAAAAAAATGTTTATCTCCTTCAACTAGAAACTTCTAGATTGAGAAAATATTTGAGAACTGGAGGGGGGGAAGTTCTTTTTCCAACAAACAAATTATAAAATTAAAACTAGTACAAAATAAATGTTAATATTCTCACATGGATCTAGAAAAATAAAATGTTTTTCAGCTTTTCACACTTGCACCTAAAATCCTAAAATATATAGGATTTATAAATGTTTGTGTTGATGAATAATATAGAGAATGCATAAGTTTATTGCTTTGGTTGAATAAAATAAAAGCAGCAATTAAGCAAACAGAATCTAGACCAGCCAGACTGCCTGGAATGAAATCCTGACACTGCCATGATATGTCTGTCACTTCGAGCAAGTTAAGTTACCTTTTCAGCCTCAGTTTCCTTATTCGTACACTGGGGACAATAATAGTGCCTGACTCATTAAATAATATAATAAAGCACCAACAGTGAATGGCATAAATGCTGTTATGCTGTGACTGCTTTTATTATTATAAAACAACATAAATGTCTGGTGTGCTTTTATTGTGGTTATCATTCTTCTAGTAAAGTGGGCAATATCGTTTAATAGCCACTATGGATAACTTGATAAATTAGAGAACGCCCAAATGTCAATGACTTCCCAAATATCCCCTTCAAACAGCTTAGCAAATAGAATAGCCAAGGATCAAATTGGCTAATGTTAACTGTGAAAGATTTTCCAACTTTTTGCCAACCTCTTCAAGGTCAGGGGGTAGTATAAAGGAAAACGAGTACTCAGGGAGGTGCTACATTTAGGAAAGCCAGGCAAAACTAAAGAGTTACAAACTCTACAAGCTAATATATTCAAACGCCAGGCCAGAAATCCAGGCAAGTGAGACAAAGGCTGAAAAGCACAAATAAGTTATTGTGGTAAAGATGGAAGAACAATACAATGGAAAGACACATGCCCAAATTCTAATCCTGGTTCAGAAAGCAATTAGGTATATTGCCTTAGGAAAACAAATCTCCCTTCTGACTTTATTTGCTTCAGGTAAGACAAACTGGCCTCCCAGGGTCATCTATAGCCCAAAGGTCAAATGGTGTACCAGAGTTTTTAAGAAAAAAAAACAAACTAGCAAGGCTTTCTGAATTCACATTTTATAGGTAGGACAGCTGCTGTAAAATAGGAAGAAAGTTTAAAACTTTACTCTTGTCAAAAAGTTTTCATTTTTCTCCTTTCAAGAGAAGGTTGTCAAGTTCATATTCTTTATCAAGTATGCCTCATCTCAACTTTCTGAGAAAGCAATTATGAAAAAGAAAAGTAAGGGTGAAATAAATGAGTTTAAATTTTAAATGGGGGGGGTCATCAAGAAGACAATTGTGAAAAGAAAAAAGAAAATAATTGTGAAAGATTTGAAGGTGAATGAACTGGCCATGTGGATATCTGGAGGGGATATTCCAGAAAGTGGAGCCAGCCAGTGCGAAAGCCCTAAGCCAGGAGTGTGCCTGGAGAACAGAAAGGAAGGTAGTGTGACCAGAGTGGGGTAAACAAATCAAAGAATAGTAGAGGGGAGCCCGGATGGCTCAGTCGGTTGAGCATCTGACTTGATTTCCACTCAGGTCATGATTTCAGGGTCCTGGGATCCATCCCCACCTCAGGCTCTCCACTCAGTGTGAAGTCTGCTTGAATTTCTCTCTCTCCCTCCCTCTCCCTTTGCTCCTCCCCCGCCTTGTGCGCTCGTGCTCTCTCTCTCTTGCTCTCCCTCTATCTAAAATAAATAAATAAATAAAATCATTTAAGGAAAAAAAAGAAAGAATAGTAGAAAAGTCAGAAAAGTAACAATGGGTCAGATCCCAGAGGGTTGTGTAGGCCACTAAAAGGGACCAAAACTCTGATACGAAAAAGACAGGATCTGATTTATGTTTTAAAAGAATCACTATGGGAGACGTACTAAGAAGACTGTGAAGACTGAGAGGCAAAGAAGGAAAGAAAAAGAAAATTAAATGTACAGCAAAAGAGAGATGGTGACAACTCACACCAGTAACGGAGATGATAAAAAGTGGCCAAATCTTGAATACATTTTGAAGCAGAGCCAAAGGATGATTTCTCTTTTTTAAGATTTTATTTATGTACTTGTCAGAGTGTACACCAATGGGGCTAGGGGGGCAGAGGGAGAAGCAGGCTCCCTGCTGAGTAAGGAGCCTGACACGGGACTCGATCCCAGGACTCTGGGATCATGACCTGAGCCAGAGGCAGACGGTTAACTGACTGAGCCACCCAGGCAACCCCAATGGATGATTTCTTGACAGCCTGGATGCAGTGAAAGAGAAAGAGAGACTTTAAGGAGGTGTCAAAGATGTTTTTAGTCTAAGCAAATAGGATGCCAGATCAGCCATCAACTCAGAATAAAAAGGCTGCAGCTGAAACCGACTTGGGGAAAAGATTATGAAATAAGTTTTGGATATTTTGGATCCTGAGACACTCAACCTGTATAAATCTAGACTCACAGGATTTTATCCTCCTATAGATATGACAAGACCTATGAACATGAACTCGAAATTTCAGATTCAAACTGAAAACATCAGCTATGCAGATGACAAGTGAAGACAGCACTTATTTCCTAATGTTGAACTCTGAGCTCAATGGAATCAGCTTTTGAGCTATTCTGAGAGATGAAGGTATAACTATAGAACAAATTAACAGATATTAATTCATTAAAGTCACGCTTTAAATTCATCTGGCTGCCTCAACATACATCTGAGTATTGATGTGGCTCAAGGAAGAAGGGCTAGAACTGAAAGTGTACTGTGTTTACCCAGAAGACACAGAACCCCTGGAGTTGGAGACATAATTTTGAATCTCAGAACACGTCTAAAAATTTTAACTGTGTGACCAAATTCTGACTATATGCGTTCATCTGGCTCTGTGAAAATACAATCTTAATAATAAACTAGTGAAATCAAAGACTTAATTATTCAAATCATTTATTTACTCTATCATAAACCTCATCACTATACAGTTCTATAATATTCTAGCGTTAGAATTTTTAGTTTTCAATGATTAAGACTGTATTTTCAAGTATTTACAGATGATTATGTATGTTGTTAAACAATGAAAGTTATGAAAATATATACTGATTAAACTTCATGGCAGTAACCTCTGATGATATACGAATTCAACTAATCTAACTCAACTACCTAATTTTACACTACGTTAGAATATTCTTCACACTTACAGAAATCTTAATGAGCAACGCAATAATGATAAATTATGTTCATTTAAGAAGTACTATATGGTTGAACTGGATTATAATATAAACTCCCAAAAATATCAATTTCAAGTGACATTTACAATAGTTTAGAAAGGGCAGAAAAAGAAGGCTGGGTACACAGGAATTCCTTTACTAGACTAACCAAGGACTCCACTAAACTACAACACAAGATCAAAGAGAATTCAAAAGGGAGCTCTTGCAGGAAGCACACACACATACACACACAATCAAAACAAACAAATCAACCAAAGGTAGGTTACCCAAAGTCCAACCAACTCTAGCCTAAATTAAGTTTAGGTTTACTTAGATGGTAGGATCCTACATAGATGGCAGGATGGAGAAGAGCTTAAGGAGAAAAATCATTTGTCTAGGCCTTCAAGAGAAAATTTCAGCCCTTGTGTATTCAACTTAGTTTTAAGTGTAAAGACTTAAAAAGCACAGTCCTTTCCTCAAATCTAATAAACAATCATTGTCAAACACCACACATCTTGTAGCCAAAGGGTAAGACTTTACAAAGTTCCTCACTTCAAAATCTCTATCTTGTGGGAAAGCCCCTTTCCATTTCCGGCACACGCTGTTCCCTTGCGTGCTAACTGCCCTGTGGTAGCAGAACAGGAAATGCAGGTCTGTCATCGAGAGTCTCCAGTCAACAGTAAGGACAGCCACAGTTCTTTGACCTCACTCCTTACAAGCCAAAGCAAAAAACACAAAAAACGTAAGATGGAAATGAGAATGAGATGGAAATGGGGAAAGAGAAACGGCACAAGCAGCCACTGATGTCTTTCCAGACCTCACAGCAAAGCTGTGAAATTTGATGACTTAAATAGACAGAAGTCAAACATCTTTATCTAAAGACCATCACCAAGAATATGTCTCATCTAGACCACTGAACAGCCTCCTAACTACTCTCCCCCCTTGCACTCTAATCCCTCTACAATCCTTTCCTGTCCCCCACTAAGCTCACCAACCTCATGTCAAGGCACCATCCCCTTTACTCACTATATTCTGGCCACAGCACACGAGTAGCCTTTCAGTTCCTCAGGCCAGCCAGATTTATACTGCTGTCTTCCACACCAGGGATGCTCTTCACAAAACCCTTCCATCATTCCTAAATGTTATTCCTCAGAGAGCTTCTCCCTAATCACATTATTTTCAGTCACAGCACTTCTACTGGCCTCCTTTGAAGCAATTTGCTCAGACATAATTTGTCTTTTAACCCTAAGTTCTGTGAGGACAGAGTAACTATGTCTGAATAAACTATGTTTTATTCATAACTATATACCTAATGTCTCAAATAATACCTCCCATAAAATTTAATAAATGCTTGTTATATTACTTACCAGGAAACCTCAATAAGACAACTGGTAAGAAAGGATTAAGCAAAAAATTCTCTGAGGAAACAAATATCTTAAAACCCAAGTATTAAAATTCAAGCATCTAAATCCACTACTCAGAACCAACTTCTCTTACTTTATTTGTAGTTCTAGTAATGTTGGTTGTCTCATTCCCAACCTACAGTTCATCTATTAGATAGAAAGAAGGTAAAACAGAAAGGAAAAGTTCACACATGTGAAATTTAAAAGGAAGTACCATTTAGAGAAGATCGTCAAACCCCAAAATACCTCAATGACCCCTAAGAATATCACTGTGTACCAACCCGATTAGTATCTGCTTTTGATTAAATGTTTCAACTCAATCAAATAATTCTGATTATGCTCAGAGTCTTGTTTAAAAGCAGGAAAGCACACATTACCTTTTAGATGGATTTCCAAGAAAATGGTAAAGATTAGCCAAAAAATGTGCATTAAGGATAAACACCAAAATATGTAATAAGTAATAATTTGCTTAATGTCTACTGTGGGTCCATGACATTAAATTATTTTTGACTCCCACGCCTAATCTCTGAGGTAGACATTATCCCTTTTGCAGATGAGAAACCTAAAGCTCAGAAAGGTTAATGGTTACAGTTAGGTTACAGTTAGGAAGTATCTGAGAATTAAAACTAATCTGCTTAACAGCAAAGACCATACTCCTTCCACATACCATCAATTGTTTCTAAATGTGTCTGATATGATATGAGAATCTCCTAAGCTCTTATTAAAATTAACAATTCCAAAACTCTTCTTAAAGATTCTGATTGGGGATGTCAGAGCTAAGAACCTAAAATGTGTATCTTTTAAAATGTTCTTAGTGATTCTGACAATCAGGCAAATTTAGGAAATCTTGCACTGGGATTAAGCTAGACTACCTGACCACTGAAAGTCTGGCTTAAGATCTGATTTTATAAATGGATTCTGAAACAAATTATGAAAAGTCACAAAAAAATCTTACACAGAAGATACTAAAGTAAGGACACTAAAAAGTGCCTGTTGCTACGTGTTATATTTAAAGCCTCATTTTACTGAGAATAAAATCTTAAGTAGCTTTATAGATTAGAAAGCAAAACCACACACAGATACTATAGAGACTTAAAAGACTGCCTTTCAAGTGTACACTTGGTCTAATATCCTGAGCTTTTAACCTATTAGGAATATAAACTCAAGTTTGAGTTTAAGAGCAGCTCTCAAAATAAAAAATACTATTCTTTAAAGAAAATATTATTATTCAGAGTAATGTTATTTAGAATAATAGTATTTGAGTAGTTATCATCATAAATAATTTCATATAACTTATTTTTCACCATTTAGTCCCCACCATTTAGCTAGTCACATAAAATTTTAAGCACTAGTCAATATCTGTTAATAGGCAGGAAATCCAACACTGAACTATCTGGACTGAAACACCATGTAAATTTCAAACTTCAAATACACCATTTAAAATTTTGAAACTTCAGCTTACTACAACATTCCTCATTTCTTCAAGAAAGTTTACCCCCTGAGAAGTTTTAGTAGTTGGTCCAATTATTTAGCACTTTTTTTTTTAAAAGATTTTATTTATTTTACAGAGAGAGACAACCAGGGAGAAAGGGAACACAAGCAGGGGGAGTGGGAGAGGAAGAAGCAGGCTCACAGCGGAGCAGCAAGCCCAATGCGGGGTTCAATCCCAGAACCCTGGGATCACACCCTGAGCCGAAGGCAGACGCTTAACGACTGAGCCACCCAGGTGCCCCTATTTAGCACTTTTTTCTCTGTTTTATCAAAAGATATGTTCAATGCTATATTCTAAACAAACTAATTTCCTTTCAATGATAAGGAAGAAGTAAAATCTCTGAGGGAAAAATGTCTTAATTTTACAATTTCCCAATAATTAAAAATTTTGTTTAAAAAAAAGAGAGAAGCCATTTATTTTTTGAATATGATTTTTTAAGAGTTCTATTGTAAAATATTGTTTACCTTCAGTAGGAAGTTGAGGAAGGGAGGAAAACAGTTACTCCTTTGGCAATTCTGACAAGATCCAAAGATGTATGTGATTACCTCATTTATTTAGAGAACATTTTAGGATTTATAATATTCCAGACACTGTATTAAATAGCGGAGAAAGAAGACCAATAAACGTTAATTCCTGCCCTCAAAGAACTTTACAGCTTTATGGAGAAACATCAAAATAAGGTCTTCAAATATCTCAAGACAAAAACTTTAATCTATAAAAATGGAAGATGCCTTATATTTCATGCTAGGTGGGGGAAAGGAGGTGAAAACTGTAAAGTTAAAAAAACTGTTTAATCAAAGTGATTCTGTTATTTGGGCAAATCATATTCAGATTTCCCGCTGCTAAGTACAGCATCTGGTAGCAGTCTTGAAGTACTGACACATTTCAAGATAGACCATTTGTTTATTAAATCTACCATTTGAAAGGTCAAGGTGTTCTTGTGGTATCTCCTATGCAAATATCTTATTGTACCCCAAAGTAAGTTTCCAAGTTTTTTCATTTCAAGCCACATTTCTAAATCTTTCACTTTTCCACAGCATACCTGAGATGAAGACAAGCAAAGAGAGTGAGTTCCACAGCCATTGGTAAAAACTGGTGCTGAAGGATGAGGAATTATTTGTGGAGATGGTAGGAAGATTATACCTCAGAAGAGAGTACACGAAGATACAATAATTTAGTGAAATTAAAAGAGAATAACATTATTAGAAACAAACCTTAGCAAAATAACTTGGCTCTATGACAGGGCTTAAGTTAGAAATCAAAGATTATGCCCTAGGAAAGCCCCAAGTGTGATTGTGATACAGGAGGGCATGAGGTGATACAGAAGTAAATAATGTCAGTTATAGTGATAGATCAGGTAGGGAATTCTGGCCTAAAAAACTAGATTTAAATTCTAATTTTTAGATTAACATCCTTTAGCACTATCATCATTGTGAAAAATCAGTCTTCAACAACGATCACTATATTTTGCACAAATTTACTGAGAGGTAAAAAAAAAACTTCATAATTTTAAAATATTAACCAATCTAGCCTACACCACCTAGTAAATTAGTCACTTTTCCCCTCATCTACATTACATAATGAGAAGACTTTTTCTCTCTCTCCCTTCCCCACCTTTCTCACTCACTCTCTCTCTCTCACACACACACACAGGAAATCTACTTTTAATTGAAGTCTGAACTCAAGTCTTTTAAATTACACGTACATAAATATTAAGCAATAATAGGAACTTATTTCCCTCTTCCTTCAAATACCACTTTTCCTCAAAATATGCTTCTGCTATCTCCCTGTTGGAACTGCCACGTTGTTCCATACTGCTACATGAAATCTAACAATGAAGAAAATTATTAAACTCATCCAGAAGGATATCAAAAAAGAATACTGATCATGATGCAAGTACAAAATATAAGTCTGATTTGCAGTCAATATAAAAATATTTGCAAGGTGCCTGGATGGCTCAGTTGGTTAAGCGTCCGACTCTTGTTCTCAGCTCAGGTCTTGATCTCAGGGTCGTAAATTCAAACCCCACATTGGGCCCCACACTGGGTATGGAGCCTACTTTAAAAATAAATAACTAAAATAAAAATATTTGTATTAAAAACCACATTAAAGCAGACTTTGTTTAGACAAATTATTATATCCTTATATCCCCCAAATCTGATTATGCCCCGAAACTGACCTACTTGTGTAGTAGAAAACGGAAAGTAACTTACTTTCTCACATCACTATAATGACATGCCAAATCATGTTATATGAGAATACAGTGATTTCTAAAATAAAATAAGAGTAATACTATAATACGATAGCCTGAAGTAGGGAGGGAAAAAAAGAGCAAAAACATTCAACTATAAAGGTCTACTCAAAAGTGAAATCTATAAAAAACATAAACGGATGACTCTATTATCTTTTAAGATTGATCTGGATTACAGATGACTCAGTTTGCACTATCATTTACTTCCAAACCAGTAAAGAAAGACTGCTCTAAAGAACTCCTTAGTTTAAAAAAACAGGTGGGGTGGGAGCAGTGGCAGTTTTACCTAACTGTTTCTACTTGTTCTTCCCATTTACATTCAGAGGCAAGAAAAACTGAACATGCTCAACAGTTATAGGAACCCATAAGCACCAATTTCAGAAATCTTTATAGGCACTAACTGGGCTACCAAATGTCATAGCATGCCTGTGAATTATGCATGGCAGAATCGCGTAAAAAAAAGTTTTGTATTACTCTTACTCTACTTATCTATGTCACCACAAAACAGGTTTAGGTCTTCAATAAAGATTCTTACTAATTTTCATCAAAATACTTCACATAGCAATTTAAATACATAAATGTTTAGAAATGGAAAAACAGGACAAAGTCAATCACTGTTAGGTCTGAAAGGAGTTCTGATTTCTTAGTATTGTGCTTTATGCTTATGTTTCTTCTCAAAGTGGAACACTAAGTGTGGAGGATTATTAATGAAGGTTAATACGTACTGAGCACAGTATCACACATTGTGATGAATTCTTAGCATATATTATCTAATTTAATCCTTAAAAACCTTAAAAGTTAAAGACTATAATGATTCCTGTCTTAACTGAAGAGCATAAATAATTTACCCAAGTGGCAGAGGGTACATTTGAATCCAGAGCCTAGAACCAAGGTAATGGGAAAGAGAGGTAAAGTGATTGGCAGAGATCACAGAATTAACTCCCATGTAGAAAGGCATACTGCTTACTGATGGCACATATTCCTCCTCATACTCTGGAATAGTGGTTTTCATCCCTGGCTACACATTAGTCACCTGTGGGACTTGCTAAAAACAAAAAACAAAAAAAACAAAACCTATCCTTGCTTGGGGCCCTCCCTTGAATACCTGGTGTTCAATTGGCCTGGCCTGGGGAAAAGGCACCATCTTTTGTTCTTTTGTTTGTTTTTTTGATCTCTCCAGGTTATTCTAAAGGGCAAAAGGACTGAAAACCACTAATAATTCTTCCCCACCCTGTTAACCTCTCTACAATCAAATTTACTAATCACCTATTTAGTTCTGAGCACTTCATCTATTACATATTCTATTTACCCAGCAAAGTGCTTAGTTTTTCTTTACCTTAAACAGAGGAAACATTACAACTATACCTGCACCTTTTTAAATAACAAAATTTTGCCAGCTTTTCTTTGACAAGAGGAATGCAGGAGGAAAGGTAGCGAGACAGCATCAAAGAGTTTGAAAAATCCCTTCTTTAAGCACCCATATACTCCTCAGGTTTAAAACAAGGTAAAAAGGTCCTAAGAGTCAAACTAAAAAATTACATGGCAGGCTATGAGCCTCAAAGTTCTGTGATATATGTTAAAGAGAGATTTAATATCCATGATATCTCTTAATTCTGCTGAAAATGACAGTTAAAACACTAAGTAAGTGCTATTGCGATAAATCCCACTGTCTTCCCATGGCGCTGTGACAGTGATTATGCAGTGCTTTTACCCTATGTCACCTGAACATAAACTAACAGGTGCTAAAGAAATCAAAGCATTACATAAGCATACCCAAACAACAACATGGCTGGTCATAACACGTAGTAGTCCAAGGATTTTGCTGACAATCTCATATGAGAAGTCTTACCGTTTCACTAAAAGTTATTCACTGCACATCCCACTCACCCTACACCAAAAATATAATGAAAACTGTTCCAGACAGTCTCAGACTAGCTGGCCCTTTTATTTTACTAAAAAGGTTAAGTGTGGCGATACCTGACAAGCATGGAAGTTTGATCTAGGATTTGAACAAGAGATCCAAAATGAAGAATATAAATACGTCAAGTTGTACAGAACTCTGGACTTCTCAGAGAAACATTACAAAACTTCCTGCTTCCGGACAGCTCATTATTTGGTTCAAGTCTTCACATTCCTTTATTAGTCATAACCTTTTACAAAGCTCTCATTCCTTATTGTTTGAATAATATTGGACTTCTATATGTTGCAAATCAAACTTACAGAAACCCTTATCAAACGAAGAAACCATACCAGAGTTCATGCCGAGAGGAAACTGAGATTACACAGAATCTCAGCAACCTGAGCAGAGTGTGTCCATCACGTAGACTTCTTTTTAAAAAACTGGTTGTAAACAAATATCATTCTGCATATCTCAAATATAGGTTGACAGAAACCCTTATCAAACGAAGAAACCATACCAGAGTTCATGCCGAGAGGAAACACAGATTACACAGAATCTCAGCAACCTGAGCAGAGTGTGTCCATCACGTAGACTTCTTTTTAAAAAACTGGTTGTAAACAAATATCATTCTGCATATCTCAAATATAGGTTGACAGAAACCCTTATCAAACGAAGAAACCATACCAGAGTTCATGCCGAGAGGAAACACAGATTACACAGAATCTCAGCAACCTGAGCAGAGTGTGTCCATCACGTAGACTTCTTTTTAAAAAACTGGTTGTAAACAAATATCATTCTGCATATCTCAAATATAGGTTGACAGAAACCCTTATCAAACGAAGAAACCATACCAGAGTTCATGCCGAGAGGAAACACAGATTACACAGAATCTCAGCAACCTGAGCAGAGTGTGTCCATCACGTAGACTTCTTTTTAAAAAACTGGTTGTAAACAAATATCATTCTGCATATCTCAAATATAGGTTGACAGAAACCCTTATCAAACGAAGAAACCATACCAGAGTTCATGCCGAGAGGAAACACAGATTACACAGAATCTCAGCAACCTGAGCAGAGTGTGTCCATCACGTAGACTTCTTTTTAAAAAACTGGTTGTAAACAAATATCATTCTGCATATCTCAAATATAGGTTCATCTATACATTTTTATCATATACAATTACAGGAACCTGCATTACTTCCGCAGAAATTAACTCTGCAAGAACTGGCAAGACTTGTGAGTGTGTGAGAAAGGCACAGGCACAACGACAGTGAACCACTCATTACCAATTGTCACTGGGGTCTCATATGGCCCAGATCTGGCCACAGAGCCATTTGTTAATAGGCTCAAAGGCACAGATGAGGAGAAGGAACCACAGGGTAACTGGATGAGAAAACAAGGGAGAGGCACCTCATAAATACGTGTACTTCCACCCCGAAGCTGAAGGGGTGGCCCAAAGGGCAGACCCTAAAGAAAAACCCTCCCTCCTGGGATCCGTCACATCGCCCAGGCCTAAAGGGCCCGCTAAAGGGGGTATGGGGGGGGGGGGGGGGAGGAAGGGCAGTCTGTTCCCACTTCGGAGACCGAAACAAATTCAATTAAAGCAAGTTCTCACTTCCTGGTCGCCTACTCTTCCCAAAGGCCCCGACACAAGACGGACAACGGGGATAGAGGGCTTTCCAGGAGTACGGGGGAGAGGGGCCCACCCCAGCCCTGCACCTTCCCGTCCTCGCCCTCCCCTCCTCCGGGCCTTACACGGTGACGTGACCGGAGCCGCGGACCACCACTGGGTCCGGCGAGTACTTGAGCAGCTGCTCCTCCAGGGCCCGCTCCTCGTCCTCTTCCTCCTCATAGATCTCGTCGAAATCCGCCATCCTGAGCCTCCAAGGCCCCCTACCCAAAGGGGCCTGACTCCAGAGGGTGGGACCGGGATACGGGCTGGCGAGGCGGCGGAGGCTGAGGGGAGTCGCTGCCGCGGGCTCAGAGGCCGCGGAGATCAGTCTTGGCTGCCTCAGCTCCGGCTACAGAGGAGATAGGGTCCCGGCCGTCGCCACCGCCGCCATTATCATCAGCAATAACAACAACACAATGTCAACATCCGCCCAAGGGCCGACACCTCCACCAGTACCGCCGCCGCCGCCGCAGCCGCAGCAGCAACTCAGGCAACCACAGCAACAGCCAGACCCACCCGCAGCGGGAGCAGCCGACTACGGCATCGCGAGACTTCCCGGGACGGCGGGCGGGCGCGTGGGCGCTGGTGTGCGCAGGCTGGCGGGCGGGAGCGCGCACGTGAGGCCTCGCGCGCTCCCAAGGCGCCATGCTTCCTTCCTCCACTCCCCCCGCCGCCGCTTCGTGAGCGCGCTCCCACCGGCGCGGTCCCGCCCTGCACCAACTGGGTCGGCTTCCCGCAAGGGATGGCTCTAAGGACAGGAGGCGTTGACCCCGACTCAAAGGACGGAGCTCGGAGTGTCCAGTGGAGCACTTAGTCACCCAAAGTAATCTCGAATCAAAACAACTGAAAATAAAAACACTGGTTGGAATAGAGAATTTATAGTGCGCGTCTGCCTATTTATCTAATAATCGAATCTCGATTTTTGTCAGTTTTTTTTAGTCTTGATGAGAACCAGAGTCAGTACTTTCCCAATCTGAGGAGCCCAACAGAAACAGTGCAAATATTTTTGTCCACTTTAATACAGGAATTTTCAAAACATGTCCAAATTCAAACCTTGTGGTCTTATCATCCCCTTAAATATAGTCCAATACATGAAGCCAAGGATGCTATTTGTTAATAAGAAAACTCATTGTAGTCATGCCATGAAGCAAAATTGACACATTCTCTGAATTCCAGATTAAAAGAAGCAGTTTTCTGCCCCAACTCCCTCATCAACCATAACCTGTTTTCTTCCATTAGGACTTTAGGGAATCCCTTTTCCCTCCTTACAGCTCCTCCTACCAAAGGGAAGAGTGGAGAAGGGAGGGAAAGGGAGGGAAGATAAGAGAAAGGGAGAGGAGGAAGTGTATGATGGATTCTACTTACCTACCTAGACCACTAGTAAAGGGCTAGTGGTCACTTTGGGTAGTTAGTTTCATAGTCAAGAAACTGTCCAGACATCCAGAAAGTTCAGCAGCAGGAGTAAGCTCCTGAGAGTCCTGGATAATGATTATACACAGTGGAGGCAGGAGAAGATAGCCATATTGGATCCAGTGCTGGTCAGACTCTTCTCCAAGCACAGTGTTCACATTCGGACATTTCCCTTGAGATGGGCCACTGGTGAACTTGAGAAAATGCAAAAGAGGACAATAAAGACAGCAAGAAATACCATTTTCCTACTGGAAATACTTGACGGAAATAAGCATAGCTAGCCAAGAAAAGATAAAGGAAAAAGAAAAGTAGTTGTATCAGACTTGCTGTATATCTCCCCAGAGGACAGTTATTCATTTTTTCATCCAACAAATATTTACTGAGCTCTAACTATGTGTCAGGCTATGTGTGTGTGTGTGTGTGTGTGTGAATGAGATACAGTCCCTCTAATCTAGTAGTTTATTTATCACTAAGGTAAGCAATTATAATTCTGTCAAGTGCTCCCAGAGGAGTTTACAGAGGGTACTAATGAAGCACACAGAAGGCAGCTTAGCTTGGTGGTTAGCAATGGGCTCTGAAGCGTGACTGCCTGCCTTTGAATCTCAGCTCTGCCACTTACCATGTGACCCCAAACGGTCACTTAACCTCTCTGTTCCTCATGTTTAAAATGAGGATAAAAGTTCCTACCCCCACTAGTCTGCTCTGTAGATATAAGGAACGCTTAGAAGAGTGCCTGGGGGCGCCTGGGTGGCACAGCGGTTGGGCGTCTGCCTTCGGCTCAGGGCGTGATCCCGGCGTTGTGGGATCGAGCCCCACGTCAGGCTCCTCTGCTATGAGCCTGCTTCTTCCTCTCCCACTCCCCCTGCTTGTGCCCTCTCTCGCTGGCTGTTTCTGTCTCTGTCAAATAAATAAATAAAAAATCTTTAAAAAAAAAAAAAAAAAAAAAAAAAAGAGTGCCTGGCACACAGCAACTGTGGGGCAGCAAGAAGGGATGTCTAAGGCCCCGTCCCACTAATCAGCTCTATGAAGATGAGCGCAGTTGTTTGCATTATGTAATGCTTTATGGTTTATAAACCACATACATAACAAATCATTTAATAATCCTCAAGAACCCAATGAGGTAACCAAGGAAGATGTAATTTCTTCCTTCCCTTCAGAGATGCTATGTGACTTTTTCATGGCCAAATGGCTATTTAATAGTCAACTCAGGGCTTCAACTTCAGTGCACTCGTAAGCTAAGCTCCTGAATTTCCTTCTTGGCAGGAACCAAGAGGCCAGTGGCTGCACTCTGTTGAAGGAGTGGCTGCGAATGGGAGGGTGAGAAAAGGGAACAAGAGGAAGGAAGGTCAGTATGTTCCAGGCCTGGCCCACACCATAACTGAGAATTCACCTTTCTGTGGAAACAGTGGCCGAGGTAAGGGACTGATGCCCCAAAGTGTCTAAATCATCACATAGCTGACAACTTCCTGAGGGCAGAGGAAGTCACCCACAGCTCCTTCCATCTCAGCAGTTTCCTAAGTTCCTGCTTCCGAAAAGGAGCCCAATCAATGTTCTCTGAATTGAGACATATTGTTACTCATGCTAGCTCTACAACATCATGAGTTAATTAGGCTTCTGAGGACTGTGAGAATGTCACCCTTTATCTTAACACTGGTTCTGTGTGGGAGAAATGTTCTTATTCTAAGATCTATCCAACAGGGAGGTCTTTGTATCTCCCACTGCCTCAGTGTAAGGTGGGGGCTGTCTTATTTTTGTTCTTCCTATTTTGCTCTTCTTTTCGTGCTCTGAAAAACCTGTCAGAGCTAGCAAAAGGGTGTGGGACCTGGGAACGAGGCGGAGAGGATGAGAGAAGATGAGTCGAATATTTCCCTGATGATAGTTGACATCATAATCCCAAACTCCACCCCCAACCCTCCAGGGTCCAGTTTCTTGTCAAACTCCTGCCCCAGTCTCTTCCTGGGGGCAAACTCCCCTTTCTCAGTATATTTTCCCTCAGTGTCCAGGTGTTCCCCTGCTCTCTACTACATAGATGCCTCTCCATTTGTGATCCCCTTTACATTCCTGCTTCACACACTATCACATTTCCCTTCAGACTAAATGGCTCAAAACCAAACAAGATAATGCCTCAGGAGCCTCATGAGGCAACAGATCTTCAGTTGATTTTAAGGCAGATATTCCTAGATTTGAAAACTTCCAAGTTCTATCGCTACCTAGCTAAGTGGCTTTGGGCAGATTCAACTTTCTAAACCTCCTTTTCTTCATCCTGAAACGGAATCTTATCAAAGATCAAATGAAGTAATGCTATGGACTGAACTGTGTCCCCCAACAAATTTATATGTGGAAGTACTAACCCCCATTGTGATGATAGTATTGGGAGGTAGGGTCTTTGGAGGTAATTAGGTTTGGATGAGGTCATGAGTGTAGGTCCTCAGGATGGGATTAGTGCCTTTATAAGAAGAGACCAAAGAGCTTGCCCTCCCCACCACTCTCCCCTTGGTGTGAGGATACAGAAAAAAAGACTGTCACCTGCATGACAGGAAGCTATCTCTCACCAGGAGCCAAATAAGCCAGCCCTTTAATCTTGGACTTCCAGTCTCCAGAGTGGTGAGAAATCAACTTATGTTGTTCTGTTGTTCAAGCCACCCACTCTATGGGATTTTGTCATGACAGCCCAATCTGACTATGACAGCATGTAAACTCTCACTTTTTCACTCATCCCTTCATTAAGCAAATATGCACTGAATTACTCCTATGTGCCATGTGCTGTGCCAGGGACTAGGGTTTAGCAATAAGATATTAAACAAAACACAATCCCTGCCTTCATGTAGCATAAAGTCCATTGTGGAGGGTGACCAGTAATTACAAAAAAGATTAACTATTAGAATTGTAGTCAGTCCTGTGGAGAAGTACAGGGAGAGAACAGTTAATGGTCCTAACTCACCCTGAGAAATCAGAAATCTCTTCTCTAGAGAAATGACATTGAAGCTGATGAGTGAAGCAAAAGTTATGAGGATGGGGAAATAGAAGAGAAGAGAAAGCTCCAGGTGGTGGGACCAGCATGTTTACAGCAACAGTCTGGGCCACTGTAACAGAATACCATAGACTTAAAAACAACAGAAATGTATTTCTGCACCCTCATGCCCTAATCATCTACCAAAGTCCCCACCTCCCAGTACCACCACATTGAGGGTTAAGATTGCAACCTATGAATTTTGGGGAAACACAAACATTCAGTCTATAGCCATGTTTAAAGACTCTAAGGCAGAAAAGAGAATGACCTAAATCAGGTACAAACTAAAGCCAGTGTGGTTGGACCATCATAAGGAAGGCAGAGCCAAACTGAGATGGGGTCAAGGAGGTTGATGGAAACTTGAAGGCCTTGGTAAGGAGTCTGAAGTGCATCTTGAAAGTAGAGGAGATACACTGAGGGTATGAAGCCAGGCAGCGGGCCCAAGAAAGTCAGTGCATTTTAAAATTCCCAAATGGGAGACCAGTAGTCCAACCTACCCAGAATGCATCCCCTACTTCTTTTGAAAACAGCACATCCCCGAGATGATTTGTGGGAAATCATACCTCCCCCATTCCCAGTACATGTGACTGGGTTAAGTTGACCATATCCCCAATTACAAGAGTAAGCTCATGGTCTAAAGCTAGCAAATCAGAGAGCATGGGATAACCTTGGGGCACAGTGTTTGGTTTGAATGGACACATGATTCAGATAGAGCCAATGAGATTCAGTACCAGAACGTTTATGAGAACTATGGGGAATGGGGAAAATCTCCTTTTCTATGAATCTACTAGGAGCTGTATTGTCCTTGCAATGGTAGAAAATGCTTGGGAATGATGCCAACCCTGAGGAAAGCAGGGCCAAGGGATGATGCAAACATGACTTTGTCTTGATGATCATGTTTGAGTCCCCTGAGCTCAGCCACACCTAAAGATCTCCTGGGTTTGTAGGAGAGGATAATGGATTCAGTTTGTAGAATGTGAGACACCCAATGGAGATGCCCAGTAGAACATAAAGATATTAGACAGAGGGACATATGTGTACATGCATGAATGGATAGACAGATAATACAGAGAGCGGAAAAGGGAGAAAAGTGGAGGGGGCGGCTCAAATCAGAAGTCTCGGCAGGAAATAAATATGTTGGGATCCATCAGCCAATAGATGGTAAAAGTAACCATAGCAATGGCCAAGATGGTGGGGCACCTGTGTGGCTCAGTCAGTTGAGCAACAGAATCTTGGTTTTGGCTCAGGTCCTGGTCTCATGGGTCATGGGATCGAGCCCCACCAGGCTCAGCACTCAGTGGGGACTCTGCTTGAGATTCTCTCCTCTCCCTCTGCCCCTCTCCCCACTTCTCTCTCTCTCAAATAAATAAATACATGAAAGAAAGAAAGAAAGAAAGAAAGAAAGAAAGAAAGAAAGAAAGAAAGAAAGAAAGAAGAAAGAAAGAAAGAAAGAAAGAAAGAAAGAAAGAAAGAAAGAAAAGAAAGGAAGAGAGAGAAGGGGCAGGCGGGCTGAGATGGCTCCAAAGCCAAGAGGTGAGACTGCCTAGGGGAGAGTGAGAAGATAAGAGGATCTAGGATGAAGAAATTTCAGTTGATTCCAGATGGGGAGAAGAGGAGGGACTGACAAAGGAAATTGAGAGGAAATAGCCAAAGTGGCAAGAGCCAAACTGAGACAGCATGGTGTTATAAGTGAGAAAAAGGAAAGAAAAAGGAGGTAGTAACCATCCATGTGAGCCACTGCAGAGATGAAGCAAGATAGGAACCAAAGAGGGGAGTGTCCGCTAGATCCTAGAGAAGGACTCAATCAATATCTATAACCAGCGGTTTGACAGAGTTAACCCAGAACCCCTTGGCTCTGCAAACACATAGGAATCCTAAATCAAATAGGGGCGCCTGGGTGGCTCAGTCGGTTGAGTGACTGACTCTTGGTTTGGGCTCAGGTTGTGATCTCATGGTCCTTAGAGCAAGCCCCTTGTCAGCTCTGCGCTCAGTGGGGAGTCTGCTTCGGGATTCTCTCCCTCCCTCTCCCTTTGCCCCCCACCCCCCCATGCGTGTGCACACATGCATGCTCTCTCTCAAATAAAATCTTTTTTAAAAAATCCTAAATCAAATATAACCATTAAAAAACAGTAATAAAGGAGAGCATAACTCTCCACTCCTTAAGTGAGGGCTGTGCATAGACACTTCCTTCCAAAGAGTGTGGTATGGAAAGTAAGGAAGACTAACCACCGTGGAGACACCTGACAAACACTGCTGCAGCCAGATGATCAAGGTCAACATCAACAGCTGTCAATCATGTTGCTAGTAGGTACCTTTGTTATGATATGGTGAAAATGGCACCTAAACTTTCTGATCTTCTCTCAAACACCCATAACCCCACTCTAACCATGAGAAAAACATTAGACAAATTCCAATAGTGAGACATCCTGCAAAATACCTGAACAGTACTCCTGACAACTGTCAAGGTCATCAAAAACAAGGAAAGTCTGAGAAACTCTCACAGCCAAGAGGAGCCACAGGAGACATGGTGACTAAATGTAATGTGGTATCCTGAATGGGATTCTGGAACAGATAAAGGAAATTAGGTAAAAACTAAAGAAATCTGAATGAACTATGGACTTTTTAGTTAATAATAATGTATCAATATTGGTTCATTAATTTTAGCAAACATACCTGAAGATGTGAATAATAGGGAAAATAGAGAGTACAGGGAACCGTCTGGACTATTTTTTCTCAATTTTTCTTACAGTCTAACACTGCTCTAAAAAATAGTCTATTTAAAAAAATAGTAATATAGTAAGCACTAAATTCAAAAGAGAGGAGAAACGTTCTAGTGCCGGAAGAAAAAAATGAAGCCTAAAGCTTGAGTGATCGACAAATAACCTATACCATGGAGCTGGGAGGGGGAAGTGGGTAGGGAGGGAGTTATTGGACCAGAAGTCGTTCCCAGGAGCCAAAGTAGGAGTTCTAACACTCATGCTGTGATAGGAGACTTGGCCATGGGTAGGTTTAAGGCAAGAGCACAGCATTCAACCAGAAGAGCTGCAAGACAGAAACCAGAAAAACCCTGCCCATGGGCCACGGAAGGATTGTGGAAAATTTTTCTCCTGGAATTCTGCACAGATCAACCCACAGACATCCTTATAATGTAGATACCATCTTCAT
Organism: Ailuropoda melanoleuca; assembly: GCF_002007445.2. Taxonomy (NCBI): domain Eukaryota; kingdom Metazoa; phylum Chordata; class Mammalia; order Carnivora; family Ursidae; genus Ailuropoda; species Ailuropoda melanoleuca. The sequence continues at coordinate 68,950,761 of NC_048228.1, read as the reverse complement.
CCCTATTTTGCATATATGCAAACTGAGGCAAAAGGAAATTAGGTAACTTGGCCCAAGGTCACATAACTAGAAAGCGGTAGAACCAGGATTTGAGCCTAAACAGTATGTTTCCTCATCCCATGATCTTACCACTTTGCTCTACAGTCTTGAACACCAGCAGAGAAATATTCAGATTATTTCCTTCTACAACAGTGCTTGGCATATTGTTAGTGCCTTATCAATATTAAATAGATGGCTACACATATGAAATCATCCTGTTTCCATTTTTCTTTGATGATTTCACACTGTATATACATATTTACTGTGCTCCCAAATATTTTTATAATAAAACTGTAAAGTCTATATGGATTCTCTTAGATTACCCTAGAATAATATCTATGGCTACTCACCTGATTTAAAGCAGTGCTGTAAATACAGCATACAAGTTCTACTGGGTTTTCTTCACTGCCATCTTTTAAATTCACAAGTGTCTGTAGACTACTCCTAAAATTATAGGCTCACAGAACCAGAATGGAGCCCAGAAGTCATCTTGTCCACACTGGCTCCAAAACTTTGTTTCAGTCTAAATCATGCGGCATTTCCTTCTTTACTGAACATCTCAATAATTACATTAAATAGCTATAGCATATTGAACATATGCAAAAATATGATGTTCTTCCACAGTTTTTAAAGACTGCATTCTTTAGGGTCTAAGACTATGTCTAGGCTTTTTTTTCCCTTCCAATCCCTTGAATATTGCCTGGACTCTAAGAGTCCAAGATGTCCAATATTGCCTGGACTCTAAGAGTCCAAGATGTCCAATACATCTTGATCTGTTAAGTCTCATTCCAATCTCTAGGGAGACAAGTTTATTCTTTCCCCTAGGGGACAGTCCTTCAAATAAGTGAAGATATCCCCACCTTCAAATAAGTGAAGATATCCCCACTTGAAATCTTTTTTTCTTTGAGCTAAACATGCCCATTTACTTCAACCATTTTTCCTTCAAGAAGGTAGAGACTGTATCTGACTCTTACTAGCTTTGTTTGGTGAATAGCCTTTGTATTATTTGGGGCTCAAAATCTGATTTGACCAGTGTGACAGCCAACCTCCAAGATGATCTCTACTGAGCCTCATCATCTGGTATTCCCCTTCTGTAGTCCCCTCCCACATTGAACAGAGCTGACTGGTGTGACCAATAGGATTTGTGAATGTGACAGTATGTGACTTCTGAGTCTACGTTGTAAAAGACATGGCAGTATCCATATTCTCCTAAATCACTCACACCCGAGGGAAGTCAGCTGCCATGTCATGAGGACACTCAAAGCCCACTGTAGGGAGGCTCACATGGAGAGAAACTGAGGCCTCCTGACACTCATGTGAATTAAGCCATCCTAAAAGAATTTTCTCCAGCCCTAGTCAAGCCTTCAGCCCAACTACAGCCCCAGCTAACTGTCAGACACCCAGTTAAGCCGCTTACCAATTCCTAACCCACAGAAACTGCCAGAAATAGCCAACATTTATTTATTCTTCTTTCAATCACAAAGTTTTGAGGTACTCAGTTATGTAGCAATAGATGATTACTAGAGCCAAGTCAGAAGGAACAGGAACTCACTCTTCCATCTCGACCCTGAATATCGTAAGAAATGGTAGGAAGACGAAGAAAAATAGATTGAATAGATTGATCAAACCAGTAATTTTGAAGGTTTTGGGGATATGCGTGCATATGTGTGTGTGTGTATGTCCATCTGTCAAAGTTTCTTTGGTATCTTTTTTAGTTACGCTGTTTTATTTTATGCCTATGTAGTGATGCCATAACGCCATACTTTATATAGAGTTGGGGCACGACCAATTTCTGCTCCTGAATGGGTGTGATGATAATCTATTCTGCATCCTTTTAGAACTCTTAACTGGGAGCCAATGGCCTTCTTACCAATGTTAAAAGTTTTCTACACTTCTTTGAACACGGTACAGTGAAGAGTTGGATTTAGTAGCTAGAGTCAGACTGGACATCTCACGTGATTGAGGTTAGCCAGCGCCCAGCTTCATATGGGAACATGGGTCTACGGCCATACCACCCTGAACGTGCCTGATCTCATCTAATCTCGGAAGCTAAGCAGGGTCGGGCTTGGTTAGTACTTGGATGGGGAACGTGGGAGTCAGCCTGCCTCTATGTTCTGTCTCACGGCTCACCCACCCCAACACATATGCACAGGCTTTACTATGGTGTGTTTTCACTCACATTCTAATTTTTTCTTATAATATTTTCTCGTATCATTTTAATATTTTCTCATATCATTTTAATATTTTCTCATACCATTTTATCTCTGAACATCTGCTTTTTACCTTCACACTTTCGAAGTTTCTTTCCTTTTTTTCTAAGACTTTATTTATTTATTTGACAGAGAGAGAGAGAGTACAAGCAGAGGGAGCAGCAAGCAGAGGCACAAGGAGTAGAAGGCTCCCTGCTGAGCAGAAAGTCTGACACAGGGCTGGATCCGAGAACCCTGGGATCATGACCTGAGCTGAAGGCAGACACTTCACCGACTGAGCCACCCAGGAGCCCCTGGAAGTTTCTTTCTTTTCTAGTCATTGGCTACTGTGTTTCAGCCTCTTCTCAAAATGTGAGTTACTTTTATACGGAACTAAAATTTGAAGGTAGAATCCTCTCAAATTAACTTTAGGGCTTCAGTATTCAAGGTATTGTGTTGGTCCTAGTGACATTAAGCACTTAAGAAGATGCAAGAACAGGGGCGCCTGGGTGGCACAGCGGTTAAGTGTCTGCCTTTGGCTCAGGGCGTGATCCTGGCGTTATGGGATCGAGCCCCACATCAGGCTCCTCCGCTATGAGCCTGCTTCTTCCTCTCCCACTGCCCCTGCTTGTGTTCCCTCTCTTGCTGGCTGTCTCTATCTCTGTCAAATAAATAAATAAAAAGAAAAAAAGAAAAGAAAAGAAAAAAAGAAGATGCAAGAACAATTTTAGGCCTTGGGAGATCAACTAATAACTCTGTACATGGTTTATTTAAAGATACCAGTGTATCCTTAGAGGATGTAATGAGCTGTGAGTTCTTCTGGAGGCTCAGAAAATGAAATGCACCTTACTACCATGAAAATAACTTACACCTGGAGGCATGAAATAGTTGTAAGTGAATCTCTTCAGAAATCTTGCTATTATTTTTATTGTTGTAGTTAATTGCACCACAGGAAGACATTCAAATATGAACATGTAAAAGAATGCAGTCTTTATTCAGAAAAATAAGGGGAAAAGTGAGGTAAAGAGAAAAGACCATCTACAAGGAAAAAAATATTTATATCAGTGTTTACATAGTGCTAAATATTTTACAAAACATTTTCATTTGTGTCTCCTCTCACCCTCCCAACACCCCAATGAAATAAACAGTGGGATATTATTTCCGTTCTATAAATTTCAGAGGAAACACGGTAAATGACTTACTCAAGCTCGAGTGGCTCTTGAAAGGCTGAGATACAGTGAAGATCAAAGAAAGACTCCTTTTGTTTCTGTGGGTAAATTTCCACTACCAGAAAGGGAAGATAAATAAGAAGAAAAAAATACAAACTTAATGAGAAAATGAGGCTAACCATTTTTACACAGTATAATGAGGAACTGCTGAGTGGTTATAAAAAAGCTCATTTACCTCCCCAAACGCTTAACATTCCCAGGATGATATTTAAGAAACAGGAAACTGGGTTGACTTAATACTTGTTATCCTCATCTGTGCAGTGGAGCTAATTATAGCACTCATTGCATAGAGTTGGGAGGATTAAATGAGATAATATACGAAAAGGATGGTAAGTATTCAATAAGTGTTAGTTGTTATTATTGATGACGGTGTTGTTTCAATCAGGTGGATAGAATACTAGAATAAAGAGTGGTAGATATGCATTTTCATGCTGCATTGTAATCAGCCTACCCTAAATTATCTTCCTTCGATTCTCTTATCTAGAGAATGAAGACGATGTTCCTGTCTAGCTGCCTCCATCACAGAAACAATTCATCATGCCAGATCATGTTCTGAGCATTTATAAAGCCGCACAGAAAGACAAGAAAATACCGCAACCATTTCTCTCCTGGGTTTTCTCTCTCTTTGCCCTTCTGAGGAAAGTCATATGGCAAAGAGGTGGAAAGGGTGTATGAGCAGTCACCCATTAAGACCCACACAGCTGCCGGGCAACTTAAAAATTCAATGGCCACACTGGAAAGAACAGTCAACTTGACTTATTGTTTTCTGAGGTTCAAATGAACAGCCCATATCATCTGTAAGAGGTTCACTGAGAGGGCGATACATGTATCATCTAAGGAATAGACAGATCATTTTGCCATAGATTAGCTTAGTGATTAGCCTGTGAGAGGTTTGTCCCCAAGGACATACGTCCTCCAAAGGTCCTCGCAAGGCTGTTGTGGCTTCTGTTCACCTTAGAAGTGATCCCACTTTGGCTCAGAGATCTCATTCTGCCTGCGGTCTGTTAGATCCCTGTAACTTCATTCCCGCAGCACCCCTCCTGCCACCCCACTGCCAACCACGAGGAACTGATATTTATGGTGTGTCACATGAGCAGGTGACCCTTCTTGTTGGTATCCCAGAGCAGCTGATCATTCATGATTGGAGCATGACTGTTGACTAAACCAGGGCCATTCGGACCCATCTACACCCTGCGGCATCAGCATGTGATTCTACCCTGTCCTGCCTGATCTGAGATGCTTCAGGAATGATGTAACTTGGCAAATGAATCCAAAATCAAAAGCTCTTTAGATGATAATCTTAGATCGACTATAAGCGATGCCAATCAACCCATGAATGTAATGTTTCTCACATGTTGATTTTATAATTAGTGCCCACTAACGTAGAGGCTTTTTCAGGTTATTGAAATGAGCTTACAAATGTTAGATGGCTCAGGACCCTATCATCACACACATGTCAAATGCCATTCTGATAAATGCCATTGCCAAAGGCTTAGATTACTTTCTGTTCTCATTCTTAAGATGATCAAAAACAACATTTTGATGGTCATGTTGAACACAGCAGTTCAGTCAGATTTAATTGAGCCAGGTTAGGCTCATACCACTAGGGAATAGTCCTACAATTCTTTTTAATTCCCCTTTTGTTTCTGGATCCTAATTAAAATAACATAGAAACAACTTTATTAATATACTTCGAACTATATTCGTCTGTACTGAGCCTGTCTTTCAGTTTTCTGTCCACTCAAACTTAAAGAGATCTTCTTGTGATTTATTAGCTTTTATCTTCACATTTTCCTACGTGACATTGAATCATACAATCTTAGAAATTTTACTGTATACTTTCTCTTCCAGATTAGTGTTAAAGCTTTCCTTTCCAGGGGCGCCTGGGTAGCTCAGTCATGATCCCAGGGTTAAGCGCCTGCCTTCGGCTCAGGTCGTGATCCCAGGGTCCTGGAATTGAGCCCTGCATTGGGCTCCCTGCTCAGTGGGGAGCCTGCTTCTCCCTCTCCTCTTCCTCTGCCTGCTGCTCCCCCTGCGTGTGCTCTCTCTCTCTGTGTCAAATGAATAAATAAAATCTTTAAAAAAAAAAAAGCAGCAACTAACAGGTGCCCACCATAAATAAATTTGAAAAATACTGGCTTATACCCACTTCTTAGTTCAAGCACAATCCTGAAAATGAGAAAGTCTTCAAACCAGGGAATAAACATCAGGAAGAGAACAGCCCCATGAGAATTATTATCATAAAAAATTTAAGACTGTTGGAACAGAAACCCTATTAGGACAAAATCTATCTGTTATGCTCACCACTTTTCCCTGGTGCCTTGAAAAGTGCTTGACATATTGTAAGCACTCAAATATTTGTTGAATTAATGAAAGAACTGGTTTCTAATGAAGGGCCTTTTATCTGAAATCTTTGTTCCCACAGGGAAAGAGGATCCATAAAACTCTAAGTAAGCCCCTTCTGAGGAAATGGGCAGGAGGAGGAGTGGGTTTTTTTCAATTCTCCATGAGGTCTGGCTTTGCAGTTGCTGAAGCCGACCCTACTTTCCTTTACTTCCCCATCGATGCTTACCAAAACACTCACCCGCTGAAGGAAGTTAGCATCCATGTGTTCCTGCAACCTCAAATTTAATTACAGCGCTCAGGACACAGCCCTGTACAAGGAGGAATGGAAAGAGATGAAGAAAATATCATTTTTTGTCCTTTAAAAAACAGACACCGAAAACATGGCAAGATTATGAACTGTAGAGTCTCAAAGGCTGGGGTTTGAGTACAGATTATGCTCTTTACTAATCTTGTGACCTCAAGCAAACTACTTAACCTCTTTGAACCTCTATTTTCTCATCTATAAAATGAGGATGATCTCCTCCTCACTCTTTACTGTGACAATCAAATGTAATAACATGGCAAAATGCTTGATACAGTGTCTGCTATAACACTCAGTGAATGAATCATTGTCATCATTATTCCCATCACCCGAAAAACTTCCAGTTGACTAGATGAATAGTCCATTCAACTCAACAATCTTTGTAGGTGATGCTGAGGGCTAGTCTATAAGATATTGCTCTGGAAAAATTAAGGATATTCATAAGTCCTAAAAAAATAGGATATTCTATGTAGAGCTAAAACTCACAGTTAGCACATATGGAAACACTGAGGAATTTTGGATAATTTGAGTTGTTACCATAGGAAGAAGTCATATGAAGAAGGTACCATTTTGAGGAGCATTTTATTTTTTTAAAAGATTTTATTTATTTATTTATTTGACAGAGAGAGAGAGAGCACAAGCAGGGGGAACAGCAGGCAGAGGGGGAAGCAGGCTCCCTGCTGAGCAAGGAGCCCAGTGCAGGACTCTATCCCAGGACCCTGAGATTATGACCTGAGCCGAAGGCAGACTCTTAACTGACTGAGCCACCTAGGAGTCCCTTGATGAGCATTTTAAAGATAAAACTGGATGAATGAGAAAAGGATAGAAGCACTTTGAGTGGAGAAACGTGTGGGTAAGAAGTCCCACTTAGGGGGCTGTCTGTGCTATGACCACAAGCAGGTCTGCCTGGTTGAAGCAGAGAGGTTGATCCAGAGCATCATAGGATGAGGACAGTTAGGTAATGTGGTAACTGACAGGAAATTACAGGACCAATACCAAGTTTCAGCTGATGATAAATGGTGACACTGTAGATGATTTTGTGTATTGATTTGCCATTTGTCCCTCATTTTTCCATCTACATAGGATCTCAAAGATGAGCAATCTTCCTTCTGGAGGCGGATATCACAGACCATTTTGCAAACACTTTAAATCCTTCAGGAAACACAAACATCTTGTGACCTGGAACAGTCACTTAGGATTCTGACTCAGACTGGGAGTTTGAGCAACACTGTGCTAATAAGCCAGAACCAGGCCACAAACATCTGGCTGCCCTACTTGATGGATCCCTGGCATGTTCAAATGTCAGCAGGCCCTGTGAAGATAAGGTTGAATCTATCAGAAAATATCTAAGGTCTGCATGGGAAAAGAAGTCTTTTGGAATGGAAATAGGGCAGGGTACCTGAATATGACATCAGGACTTCCCTACATAACCCTATTTCTGTTGGATGGGATGGGGACTGAGTGCTCAGGCCAACTTTCTAAGGCACCTGGTTGGCTAAAGGAGGCTATTTCAAAAAATTTTTAAGATTTTTTTTTATTAGAGAGTGTGAGCATGAGTGGGGGAGGGGCAGTGGGAGAAGCAGGCTCCCTCCTGAGCAGGGAGCCCGATGTGGGGGCTCGTTCCCAGGACCCTGACATCATGACCTGAGCAAGGCATCACACTTAACCGACTAAGCCACCCAGGTGCCCCTAAAGGAGGCTATTTTTTTTTTTAAAGATTAAAGGAGGCTATTTTTCACTCTGATCCTATATTCACACCAAGCTGCCTTCCAACCTTGATTTGTTTTCCAAATCCACTGTATTCCAGTCCCACTGTCAAGTGGTAGGTACTTGATTACCTCTAGATAGACTGACCAAGGGATTAGATAACTCCCCAGAGCAGGGAAGTGAGACTCTGGAACAGAGTCAGCATTTAACAAATATGTTAACTGCTATGTGCCAATTACTTGGAAAGATACTATGCCAAGACAATGAGCTTGGCCATCCTAACCATCACCTCAGACTTCAGTAATTTCATCTCACCTTGATGTTCCAACAATTATATATGTTTTAATGCTATAGGCTGATGCCATGTTTATTTCCAACCCCAATTTCTCTGAAGTTCAGATTGATATTTCCAACTTCTATTACACATCAAAAATGTCCCATTGGCTCTTCTGACAGTACTTATAACTCAAAATGCTTAACACCAAAAACCTTACCTTCTTCTTCTTCCCCACTGTATCCACAAGCCCATCTGAAACAATAAAACACTTGTTATCTTCTGTAACCACTATATTTGTTAACAGTGCCCTCACTAACCCAGATCCCTGAGCCAGAAATCCAACTCCCCACTGACTCATTTATCTTTCTGTACCCACATCTCACATCTCAAGAGCAAGTGAGGGCTGCTGGCACTCTTGAATTCATCCTCACCTCTCCTCTCCTTTCCCACCACTACTGATTAATGTAACCCTCATCATCTTGTGACTGACTCTAAGACTTTAACTGCCTCTGATTTTTCTCTCTTCCAATCATCCTTTATAATGATTTCAATATAATCTTTTCAATTTTCTACTTAGCATCCCTCAAAGACCATCCATCTAATAATACCTCCTACTCCTTCACCAGACCCTTTGTTTCTGCTGCTAAGCAGCCCCTGCTGTTTCTCCCTGCTGCACGTGGCCATCCCGCCTCCATAGAATTTATCTTCCAGGTCTGTGCTCACTCATGCACCCTTCTAGAAGTCTCTTCTCTCACTGTTGTGCTATTGTTGTTGTCGTGTTGTTTTTAATCTGAATATATCCTATAAATACTTCAAGGCCCAATCCTAGAGTCCCTGATGCCAGCTGGAAGACAGAATGGCTTTCTCCTCCATGATTCCATAGATTCTTGCATTCCATTATCACACACCTATTAGAATTCATTGAGGGCTGTGATGAGACTTTAGTCATCTTTGTACCCCAGCATCCAGCACATGCAGGCACTTGATAAATAATGGTGAATTTCGATAGCAACTGTAGTTCTATTTCTGGAAGTTCGTCTAACAGTATGACCTAGGCCTTATCTTTAAAAGTAGCCATTTGTCCGATACGCTTTGTCTTTTGTTGGCAACTAAAAATACAAAGACTTCTCTGGCTAGGGGTCATTCTCTGGCCAATATACATGGTATTATGGTCATTCCTAGGTACATTGTTTGGAACTCCATTAACTTGCTCAGTCTCAAACTACAACAACAACAACCACCACTGCCACCACCACCACCACCACCGCCACCACCACCAACCAAGGTATAAAAAAAAAAAAAAAAAAAAAACCCCCCCNGCCCCCTGCAGAATAGCAACGATGCAGTTAACTTTGGCTGACATTGCTCCTTTCTGAACTATGCTTTCTGCATTTATAATTAACATCTCTGTTGCTTTAGAGCACCTGGAACACAAAAACCGTGTATAACTGAGACATGTATTACATTCTAAGTGGAGATGGCATGGGTTAATCCATGAATATCCAAACATTGATTTAATATTTCAATAAACAAATCATTCTATTCCTTTTCTTGTCTCAAAATGTTGAAATTTTCCTCATTCACATAAAAAAGTAATAATTCATGGGATCTGAAAGATAACAGAGAAGTAACTGTCATTTTACTACATGTGAACATCCGTGAGGAAATGGTGTTATCTTTTTTTTTAAGTTTTTTGTTGTTGTTGTTTTTAGTAATCTCTACACCCATAGTGGGGCTCGAACCCATGATCCCGAGATCAAGACTTGAATGCTCTTCCAACTGAGTGAGCCAGGTGTCCCGGAAATAGTGTTATCTTAAAAATTTGTTCAGAATTGGTAATTTCATATTTATATCTATTTTCTGAATCATATTACTTTTTTGCTACCTTTGTAGTTCAATATGATAAATTCTTGCCCTAACAGCATTTATTGATTAATGACTCTTGAGCTATTAATGTCCTCATAAGAGGATGTCAATTATTACTAGTATCTGTGGAAGACAATGGTGCTGTGTGTGCCTACAGAATAAGGGACATTGTCTTGCTCAATCAGTTTTCAGTCAGTGAGCTCATCAGCTACATCTGATGGACTGACAGAGAACCCAAACATGAGGAAGGAACTGTAATGCACTGACTAAGACAGTATGTTGGTTTGCCCAGAGCAGTCAGATGAGGGAGGGCATCCAGCCAAGTTAAGAGATTCAGGCCAGACTCCAAATGAGCTTGAGCTAACAACAAGACAATATCTCTTGTTTTCAACCCTGTGCAAATTATAAAAACAAGAGGATGTGGCCATTGTGGAATGTTCCCCCAAACATCACTTATTTAGCTGGGGATTGAACAGCTACATAATCCCAAAGGCAGGCAGTGGAAGAAGGACCCAGCCCGCATCCCAGGGCCAGAATTTAGAAGGATCCACAGTGAATCCAGTAACCTATATTTTGCTCATTTAGCCAAGAGGTTTAGAACAGAGAACTTGTCTACTACCAAAAATGACACTGATTTAGAACCCAGTCCTGGATCTGATTTGGACACATCCTTTAAATTCTGAATATCTCATCGTGGAAATAACAATTAAAAAAAAAAGTCCTATCCAGTTTATATAACTGTGCACATCCAATGACATAACATATTTAAGAGTCTTTGTAGACTCCAAAATGCTATGTAGAGGTAAGATAGAATTGTGGTCAGGCGTCTACCAAGAACACTGGCTTTCTTCTTGTGAATCCTCATCAAATATTATTGAGCAACTACTATGCCAGGCACTGTTCTTAGTGACTCCATGGACATAAATATCCTCCAGGAGTTTTCATTCTCAAAGGGGGATTCAGACAATAAACACATAAACTCCGTACATTATATAGTATGTTGGAAAATGGTAAATGCTATGGAGAACAAAATAAAACATAGTAAGGGGGGTTGGGAGTGCAGAGGGCACAGTAGGGGCTTGGATATTTTAAAAAGAGTGAGCAAGTGACATTTGAGGGATGACCTCAATGAAGGTAAACAAGGGCACTTGTAGGGAAGAGTTCTCAGCAGGGGGGAAGGCCAATGCAGGAGAGGGTCAGACAAGAAAGGAAAGCAGGGCGAGTGAATAGGCCAACAGGAGGAGAGAAGTTCAGAGAGATAGCCACTGTTAAGACCATGGACGGCCTTTTTGGCCATTGTAAGGTCTTTGGTTCTTATTCTGACCCAATCTGACTTCTGTTTTAAGTGGCTTCCTCTGGCTGCTAACTTGAGAACGGATTGTAGAGGCAAGGATGGGAGGAAGGACCCAGTCAGAAGGCTCTGCAGGAGACCAGAGTGTGGTTTGGACCGGTGTGATAGTGGTGGGGATGTTGTAAGTGGTCAGTTTCTGGATATGTTTAAAGGTAGAGCCATCAAGCCTTCCCCACAAATTAAATGTACAGAGACAGAGAGGATTTGAGGAAGGTTCCAAGGGTTTGGGTCTGAGACCCCAGAAGAGAGAGTTGCCAGAAACAGGGATGTGCCAGTCTGGAAGGGAGCTGGAAATCCTCCCCGTTTTCTCCTCTTAATTGCCAGGACATCTTCCTACAAATGTCTAAGTGTGGACAGAGTGGACAGAGGAACAAAATTGAGATGGTCCTACTTAGTGACTGCTGGAAGGGATTGACCGCTTATAACACTACTCTTCGGACCTCATTTTCTCTGATTGTAACCTAAGATGGATGCGTCAGCTGAATAATGGCAAAATTCATTTTCAGCTGCTAAATTTGAGAGCCTAGATGCTGCAAACAATTCTCATATTTTTAAAGACTTTTAAAAATTTTTTTTTCTTGAAAAAGTCTCCATAAGGAAGGGGCGCCTGGGTGGCACAGTGGTTAAGCGTCTGCCTTCAGCACAGGGCGTGATCCCGGCGTTATGGGATCGAGCCCCACATCGGGCTCCTCCGCTATGAGCCTGCTTCTTCCTTCTCCCACTCCCCCTGCTTGTGTTCCCTCTCTCACTGGCTGTCTCTATCTCTGTCAAATAAATAAACAAAATCTTTTAAAAAAAATAAAAAAAAAGAAAAAGTCTCCGTAAGAAAATTCAATCTTTAAAGATACCCTTTTCAGTTTAAAACAAAATTATCTTGTGGTCCTAGTTTGAACACTAAAAAGAAAACAAACAAAACAAAACAAAACCCCTTAGTACCTTAGTAAGACAGACATTAAAAACAAAACAAACTACCATGTCCCGTAATTGTTTATACAGTACCTTGTTCCAGGGAGGTACATGGCTAATCAGGAAACATACTTCCTATGTCATACTTAACTGGAAGTTTCGCTCACAAGGTTAAATTACAGCATGCATTTTGTGTCACTGTGAAAATATTCCCTTTCACTTTAAAGGCACATGGGTGGACTAAAAATGCTTCTAAGGCTGCCTGAAAGGACGTTTGGCTCTTGTAGGTTCTTGCTGTCTTCCCTCAATACTTTTTCATTTCCCCTTAACAATAGCACTAGTAGTAACATTGGTTCAGGAGGGTAAGAAGTTAGTAGAGAAGAATAAAGACCAAGCATCTGATATTCACAACCTGACACTACAGAGCAATATAATATAAATATATACAAATTAATCTGAATCTGTAGATAATCTCCCAAACTGTGTAACCTACATCACATTGGGTGCCTGGGTGGTTCAGTTGGTTCAGCACAGGACTCTTGATTTCCTCTCACGTCATGATCTGAGGGTTGGGAGATGGAGCCCCCTCTGCCTCTATCCCTTTCCCTCTGCCCCTCCCTCCTCAAATAAATAAATAAATAAATAAATAAATAAATCTTTTTTTTAAAAACCTACAGCACATCTCCCCTTCTCCACAGCATTCCATCAGGCCAGCAACTCTTCGGCCCCAGCATCACTGTAGCTTTTATATATTAAGTGCTAACTATGTGCCAGGCACTGTGCCAAGGGTTGTCATGACAACTCATTAAACACTCACAGCCACCCAATAAGAAGAGTGCTATTATAACTTCCACTGTCAAGGAGGGCGACTCACACCCAGGACCGCCTAACCTGAAGCCCAAGCTCAAGAGGACAGTGGAAGGGTTGTGGTTCCGATGGAGATGGAATGCGTTCGCACTTATTCCAACACACTGTCTTGTTGCTATCATATTCTGTCTTCTAAGCTCTCCATGCCCCCTCTGCTTGAGGACAGAGACCAAAATTTATAACACCAGCATTTTGCAAAGCAGTTACACATGAACAGAAAGCCCCGTGTTAGCTCCCTGATGACTGAGACCTAAGCTGTCTTGCTCTTCTGGTTTTCCCAGTGTGTAGAGCAGAGCCTCGTATACTGTGGGCACTCCATAAGTACTTGTTGGGTAAATGGCCAGAAAGATGATCCAGGGGGTGAGTGAAGAAAACTGGGGGACAGGTGAAAAAGGGGATCGCTGGTGATGCCCCCAAAGCGCCCCCCCCACTTACTTTCAGGTTTCCACCGGGAGGGGCCACTCCTGTCCCCTCCTTCTTTCCCTCCCTCTCTCAAGGACCTCGCAGCTCAGCAGAGAGAGGTAGGCGCCGGGCTGCTGCGGCCCCCACCGGGTGGGTGGGGGTGAGCGGCGGAGGTGGGGCTCCAGGAGCCACGCCCCACGCACGCGTCCCAGCCACGCACACTCTCCCGGGCAAACTTGACGCGCGCGATCTCCCACACCCGCGCTCCTACTCTTCACACACACCGTGGCGCGCACGTTCTTACACATACACCTACACATAGACTCACAGGAGCACACACTTTCACCCGCACATTCACACGCATACCGCTCACACACACTCCCTCACACACTCAGCCTCTCTCATTCGCCCCTTCATATATTCACACTCCTACATTCACACAGTCAAGCTTACAGCCCCCACTCAAGCTCTGAAACACCTACACGCTTCACTTACACCGGTACACACACACGCGCTACTCCTCATATTCGCACTCTTCACACACTTGCCGACACATACACTCGCTTCGCACACACCCCGTGTCCCACTGTCACGTACGTACTCATTCTCACGCTCACGCATACTTCACACGCGCTGGCGCACACAGATTCATGCTAAATTCTCCCTCCTGGCACACACGCTCGCGCATGCGCACCTATCGCGGCGAGGACACATCGCAGAGCGTGGATGGCAGGTGTTTGGGGCCGTTGCTCTCGGGCTGTGGGTTCAGTACGATCCCTTAGAGTCGCTTCGTTTCCCAATGAGAAATAGGGACAAGGAGAGACCGGGACCCGGAGAGACAAAACACCAAGAAGGGGGTAGGGTGTGGGTCTCCAGCTCCCGCAGCGAAAGCGCCAGGAGCATCGGAAGCTCTGGGAGCGCCTCGCTCCCTCTCAGAGTCTATTTATCCCCTCTAGAGAGCGGTCTCCTTCGACTTCACCCACGTCTGGGGTTCGGGGTTGAGTGAGGACCGACCTCGGACCGGCCCCCAGCCGCGCAGCCCGGGTTCCCCCGTCCGGTCCCTGTGGGCTGGGGTGGAATGAGCAGGGTCTTAGTATGAGAAAGACCTCGGTTTGAATCCTTCCTATGCCACTTGGAAGCTCTGTGCTTTGGGCAAATTGCATAGCCTCTCTGAGCCTGTTTCCTTATCTGTAAAATGGGAAGTCATTCAACAAATATTTATCTCCCAATATATGCCAGCTCTAGGCTGGGTGTTTGACACATACGGTGAATAAACAAAACAGACCCAGTTTCTGTCCAGGTGCAGCTTGCAGTCATTTGGGGAGGGGAGAGTACCCAACCAACCAGTGGACCTATGTATTGATTACAATGAAGGCTTTTTTTTTTTTTTAAGATTTTATTTATTCGACAGAGATAGAGACAGCCAGCGAGAGAGGGAACAAGCAGGGGGAGTGGGAGAGGAAGAAGCAGGCTCATAGTGGAGGAGCCTGACGTGGGGCCTCGATCCCATAACGCCGGGATCACGCCCTGAGCCGAAGGCAGACGCTTAACCGCTGTGCCACCCAGGTGCCCCACAATGAAGGCTTTTGAAGTAAAGGAATAAGCTGTTGTTTTTACCCACTTCAAATATCTTTCAGCACTTAACTATGTTCAGGGTGTAGGGGCATAAAAACAATCACATTCCCTATCCTCATCCCAGTGCCAATTTGTGCCCCATCATAATGTGCCCCACATTAAACTGGCCTTTGTGATCTTTAATATGTAGGAAAACCATACTAACCAAGAAGTGGACAAAAGCCAAACGAGTAAATAATAAAAGTACCTACCTCACAGGGTCATTGTGAAAAATTAAAGATACATTAAGAAGCTTAATTCATGGGGCTCCTGGGTGGCCCGGTCCTTAAGCGTCTGCCTTAGGCTTTGGCTCCCGTCATGATCCTGGGGTCCTGGGATCAAATCCCACATTGGGCTCCCTGCTCAGCATGGAGCCTGCTTCTCCCTCTCCCACTCCCCCTGCTTGTGTTCCCTCTCTCGCTGTCTCTCTGTCTGTCAAATAAATAAAATCTTTTTAAAAATTAAAAAAATAAAAAGCTTAATTCATACCCTGGCACATAATAGATGCTCAATAAATGTTGGTATCATTAAGAGATGGTTTTACCTAGTGCCTAAAACTCCACACCCCTGCATTAGATAGACAGGATCTGAATCCTGGCTCTGCCATCTTTAGTTCTGACCTTGTAAGTCTTTGAACTTCATTAAGACTGAGGATTCTCCTACAAGAAACAGCCATAATAATGCATTTTATCTGTCAGATCAAATGAGGTCATGTGGGCAAGTCTCCTCATTCAGAGCCAGGCACACGGAGGAGCTCAGGAAAGAAATGGTGGCTATGAAGATTGGCATACTGGAATGGCACCTGCTTCCTCCTGTGCAAAACGACCAGCAAAGGGGGCGCCCGGCTGGCTCCGTGGGAGGAGCACAAACTCCTGATCTCCTGTCCCTGAGTTCAAGCCCCACGTTGGGTTTAGAGGTTACTAAATAAATAAACCTTAAAAATAAAAAAACCCCAAACAGACCTGCAATGCTTGAAGATTTCTCCAGGCCAAAGGAGCTTGGAAATTTTAAGGCATAGTCCCAAGTAGGGGCATCCAGAAGGCCAGGCCTTTGAGTGGGGTGGAGAGTGGAGCCTGGGGAAACTCCCCTGGCAGGCCCAGGTTGATGGGGCTGCTGAAGGAGACAGGTTCATCCAGAAATGGAAGGCTAGAGAAACCCCAGGTTGGGCACCTTCAGGGTGTGGGTGCCAGGCTGCGAAGGAGCCTTGGGAGTAGAAACTCAGCTCAGAAAAGGTGCTTTGTCTTGGAGAGACGACTGGGCCATTGCTCCAGCTTCCTGGTTTCCCTCTGTGAAGCCTAGCGCTCTGATACTTCATTCCCCCAGCCTCAAGGGCACATGGCCCTGCAGATCCCGGATAATAATAAAAACCAGAGCCACCAACAGCTCTTACGAGGTACCAGGCCCGGCGCCAAGCAGTCCTCAATTCCTCACAAGGACTGGAAGGTGGTGGGCATCTTCCTATCTCACAGGCTCAGAAACTGAAGATTGTTCCACCAATCTCCCTGGCTTCCTTTCAGTTCTTGCAATTAACCAAGAGACAGTCTTCCCTGCTTTTGTGTGCTCCCTTCAGTGGCCCGGAACACATTCCCCATCCCTTGTTCCCAGGCCAACTGCCACTCATTCTGCAAGTCACCTTCAGACTTCAGCTTTACCCACTCCTGGAGCCAAATGGGCATTTCTCTCATATTCACCTGACCTTTTGCGATTCACTGCCACTGAGTTGAGTTGTTGATTCCTTTTAACGTACTGGAAACTCCCAAGGGACCTGTCTTGTGCAACGGCATGCCCTGTATGCCAGGAGCCCGAATATAGTAGGTGCACCATACATGCTTTCCAACTACCAACTGCTGAATGAGGCTCAGAGAGGTTAAGCTCTTCTCTTCAGGTTCCAGGATTAGTAGGGTAGCATTTATCCATTATTTCTCAACCCTCACCTGCGTTAGAACCACAGCAAGCGTTTTTTGTTTAATTCTTAAGCTTGGGCCCCACACCATTAAATCAAACTCTTGAAGGCATCCATACTTTAATAACGCAGTCTGGGTGATTTTTGTAGATGACCAAGTTTGACCAAAAGGCTAGATCGCTAAAAATTACAAAGGTTCACTCTCTTTTTGGTAGCATTTAAGAAACAAAAACAAAAACAAAAAACCTGTCTTGAATTCCATTACTAAGCAGCTATTTCAGGCCAGGGCTTTCAGCAAAATTTAGGCCAAGGGAAGTGGGGGATTCGTGCGTGTGAATGATTCAGCCTTCCTCTATCGCTCTCAGCAACACCCTCCCTAACCAAACAAAAACCACCAGCTTTGAAAAAGGTAGTTCAAACAAACAAACAAACAAACAAACAAAAAGGCCAGCGCCAAGGGATCTGGAGACGGAGGGAGGGAGGTGGAGTATTTGCTTCAATTATCCGGATAATTGTTCCCCACCTCAGGCCATTGTTACTGAAATGAAACAATATTCTATTGGATACAGTCTTGGCCTTTTCAGGCGTGCTCCCCGCCGGGCCTAGCACACGCTGGGCACTGAGTAGGCGCTCAATAAATTTTATTCTGATGACAGAGGAGAGCTTTAAGGGTGGGGGAGGGATGCCCTGTTAGGCTGAAGGATTTGGGGGTGGGCGAATATTAATTAAGGGGATGTGGGGAGCAGAGGGGTTGTGTGGCGGGGACTAGGTGTCATCAAAACTGTTCAGAGGGTCCGGAAACTCGGTTGTTCCCGAAATTCTGAGCCAGACTCCTCACTCCTTTCCCAGAAGCCTCCTCCCACCCCCTTCTCCGAGGGCCCAATTGAACTCTTGTGCCTGTCGTGAGCACAAAGGCGAATTGAGGTTTCTCAAAGGCCCATCCGCTCTGAATAAACACTAGGGAGAAGCAAGACCATTTTTTGGTGGTGGGTGAGCACGAGGCCCGCCGCCTGCCCTCTCGGCTGAACGGGCTCGCCTGCGCTGCGTTCAAAGTAATATTCGGGAAGCTGACGCGAGAGCCGGGCGCCGGAGCCCCTCTTCACTCTGCCAGCGCAGGAATGTGGGGACTGACTCCGAACTGCCCCGCTTTCATCCCGACTCAAGGCTTTTCAAGAGGGGCTTGGGTTCTCTAAGAGTATTTGCTAATTGCAGCCTCGGCTTTAATGAGATTCTTTTAACTCCCCTCAATCCGGTTTGCAGGTTACAGCCTTATCTGGGGATCCTCGTTTTCCACCCTGGCTACACATTCTGCGAACAATCGCCTCTCCGGCTCCCGAAAGAACAGCGAGCGCCCCATTTCTGCTGAATGCACGTCTCAGTTCATCCAAGGCTGGCGGGCTTTTGATGGCCACAATGCGAGTTACGCCCAAAGAGTGTCTCTTTGGTCAGATCGACAACGCTTGGCTTCACGTTTGCAAGTTAAACGGGCAGAAACCCGGCTGAAACTCCCACGCCAGACGCCGGGGACGTTTCCCTCCGCCCTGCTCAGAGCAGAACTGCGGAAAGGGTCTGGGCAGGGGGGAGGAAGGAAGGGAGGGAGGGGGAGTTGTCAGGAGGCGGCGCGGGAAAAGAATCCTGATTCTAAGCTGCCATCTAGAAGAAAGGGGGGAGGACCGTTTTCTCTAGTATATCTCTCTTGTTTTTATTTTTACTTTTTTTCATTTTGCTTTGTTGGCAGCTTTACCCAAACAAAAAAAAAATAATAATAAAATGAGAGCGTTTTCTCCTTGTCTTCACCTAGGTAGCTGCTTTCCTCCAGCCCCTGAAAATGTGACTCCTTCATAAAATCAAAATTTATGATTATTCAAATGTTGGGGACTGTGAAAAGAGAGGAAGAAAGAGAGAAAATTAATATTGCAGCTGTTCTTCTGATTAATGAGAGATAATTGCTCATGAAAAGTCACCCCTGTGGCATTTTGTTGTCTCCTGGATCTTTGTTCTTTTCCACTATTATTGAGGACTTTCTTGAAGACTAAGCGGTTCTTTTCAATTTTTGGGTATTCAGAAAGGGTTGCCTGGTTACAGAGAATGGGGAAATCTCGGGCTATATCGGGTAAGATGTGCCACAGACAGCAATATCACAATGCCACTCGGAGAAAAGGATGGATACAAGTTAACGATGCGCTTTCAATAAAACATTCATAGACTTGTTCACGCTTTGATAATGACCTCATTAAAGGGAGCTGGGGGCAAGTAAGTCCTGTCTCCTGTTTGTGTTCGGCTAACAAAACCCAGCTTTGAGATCATTCATCGCTTTGGAAACTAATATGAAATCAATGTAAGAGGAGCAAATAAATCCGAGGCCGCCCCGCCAACTCCTGGGCTGTCCTGCCCTGCTCGCAGCCTCCGTTTGCGGCAGGAGAACCGTGTGGGCAAACGCTAAAAATGAGAGAAAAAAGGACTCAGGATGGGGGGGGCTGTTTGGGGGGGGGTGTGCAGAGGGAAGGGCAAAGTGGGAGTCACAGCCGGTGAAACAGCTAAGCACATCAATAGGTCAGAACCCTAGGGCCTGTGGAATAAGGAATGCTAAGACCACATTCTTTGCTTTCCCTGACTTTGCCCATGAAAGGAAATAGAGTAAGAAACAAGAGGGGAATGTGGGGTCCAGGTCAGGTGTGATCCCGAATGGGGGAAGTATTGGAAGACCTCTTGAAGGCTACAACCAAGAATCGAATCTCAAGGTTGAGCTAGGAGGAAACTGCTCACTCAGGCTCAAGCTAGAGAGTCCAGGGGCAAGAAGGTGGCACCTCTGAACTGCTTTGATTTTTTTTTCTCATTTGAGGGTAAGGGTGGGGTGCCCTGACTGATTGTGTTGGGGGAGTGGGGGGGCAATTTTGTTACCTTCGTATTTGTGACATTGTCTCGCACTCAAGGAAGACAAAGCCATCCTCTGTCATACCAGCAAGAGGGAGGAAATCAAAGGATCCCCCTGCCCCTTAAAAGAACTAATTTTCTCCTCGAATTATGAAAGTAATGGCTTAGGTAACAGCCTGTACTCTGTACCCGACTGCTTAATACCGAATAAATCCTTCCACGTGGCTCCCCAAGTCGTGGCAATTAGAGCTCATTATAGGCTCATAAGAGCTCTCATTTCAGGGATTACTTAATGGACGATGAAATTTTATCGGACAGAATCACTGAGAAATAAAATTGCGTGGCAGCGGGGGCACCATGGGGGCACACTGACAGGCTGCTCAGGGGTCCCCTTCTGCTTTGAGCAGGTTTGAGGAGCTGCTGTCCTGAGGAAGGGTCTGGCTGGGCAGGCAAACCACATAGCTGCTGGGGGCCATGGAAGGTAGGCTTCCTTCGGGAATGGGGGTGGCAACGCAGTGGGGCCAACTTCTGAAGATGGCGCTGGAGTCGAGAAAAGAAAGAAAGACTGAGAGATCCAAAGAGAATTAATGAGGAGAATCCGAGGAGAGCCACCAATTTGGAACGTGACCCTAAATTTCTTGCTCTTGGTGGGTTCAAACAATTTATTTTTTAAAATTTTTAAAGTTTTTATTTTAATTCCACTTAGTTACCGCACAGTGTTATATTAGTTTCAGGCGTACAATATAGCGACTTAACGCTTCCATACATCACCCTGTGCTCATCACCATGGTTCAAGCAACTTAACCAAGTCCTCTCGTAATAGCCAAAGTTTCTCAGACAGGGTCTGCTTTCCACCTCAAGTCTGGCCCCAAGCTACCACACCCCTTGCAGCCCTCAGTAACCCCGTGAGCCTCTCACTTTTCTCAAAATTCCTTAGCACTCCAATTGGATGTTTCCATACTGAGACATAAATTAGTTGCTCAAGCTTCATAATTAGGATTCTCTAAAGTAAAATGGTCCTCACATAAGCACAAATTCCAGCACATTAGCATAGGAGTTCTTCCCGTGAGCATACCCAGAACCACTGGGAACACAGTGACCCGAACTGTCAGCACAAAACAGACCTCAGATAACCTTCTACCCAATCCAGAAGAGGAAAAAGGAAAGGGAAAAACTATTACTTTCTTTGAGCACTTGCAAAGTGAATAAATACACATAAGTATATTTAAATAAATTACACACACACACTTGCAAAGTAAGTGGGGAAGTCATGTCACCTGTTTGGACAATTTAGGCCTGTAAAAAAACACCCAGGCTGTAAGCATCTCTTAGTGGTTGAGCTTCCATTCTTCTTGGGGCTGGAATGATTCGGGACTACCTGCATTCTCCTGAGGCGAGTGAGGGTGGGCGGGCAGGCAGGCAGGGTCGAGGCTGAGCATCTGTGATGTCTGCATCGGCAAACCTTGTGGTACAAAAGTAGTTACAGCTGAGCTGCCCTGAGTTAAGCCCTGAGACTCCTTAATTGTTGTCACAAGATGTTGGATTAGCACATTTCTGGAATAGCTGTCTGTTTACACTCTGGAGACCTACCGTCCACTAACCGCTTTCTAATTGAATTCTAATCACATTCAAATAGCTCAATAACCAGCCTCAGCTGCAATTCATAAAACTTTAATTGCCATCCATAAATCCTGGGCTCCCCAGAGCGGGGCGTCCCTACAACCCAATTACACTTCTCTAGCAGGCAAAAGAAATGGTCCCAGAGATGAAAAAGGGGAAAGGAGAGACAGACAGAAGACAGAGAGATAGCCATGCCTCCAGCTGAGAAGCTGATGCTCCCCTAGGATTAGGGCACTTGGTTCTTAGAGGTGGAGGGAGTCCTGTCCTCAAGTTCCTTAACACCATTGTGAACTCAGGCCTGAAGTCTGCTGTTTTGGAAAAAGGATCAGACTTGTAGCGGTTGGTTGTTCACTCTCCCTGCTCCAACCAGATTTTCCACAGGGGCAAAAAAGAGAAAGCTGTCACCTCTGCCACCTTATCTTCCCCAAAGATCAATAGCCCCTATCTTGGCAGCCCCCTTCTCTCACATAGCCACTAATGCACAAGTCTTTCGCGGGAGCCTGTGGCCCTCAGATTTCCTTTACCAAGCCACCTCTCCCATCCTGAGGCAGGATTCCTAGAGTGGTTCAAATTCCTTCAACCTCTTTCAGCTTTTAAAGGGGTACACGGGGGTGGGGAGAGTGCTTCCTGGTTAGCCTGCCAGATGCTCAAGGTCTGTAAAATATAAAGGTGCAGAAAATCACGGGACCTAGAGCAAAGGCCTTCCCCAAGCCTGCGCGGTCTCCAGGAGGGCTGGGGTTTGGGTCCTCTCTCCAAAATCATTGGGACGGAGTTTGCAGGGTTGTCCTGGAAATGCACTGGCTTGGAGAAAGGAGAGTGGACACTTTGGGGTGTCTCTCCACCAAAGGGTACACTGCCAATTACAAAGGAGCACAAGGAAGTGTCCTTGATCTGAGTGGGCCCAGGAAAGCCCCAAGTGCAAAGGCATTTTAGAGCTTCTCAAGCATTAGAATGAAAATCTCTGCAGCTTCTTAGCTGGGAGGCCTCACTCTTGCGCCCTGAATCGGTCATGAACTAACCACCTGAATGACTTTGGCTAAGTCCAAATGTTGGGGGACTCTGTGTGTGTCTGTGTGTATCCATGGTCCAAGCCACGATGGGGGACTGGGCCGCTGCCAGTCCGCCGCCACACAATCGTGCTCCAGAGAGCAAGCCTCACACTCTTGCGCGCTTCAGCCACGGCTGGTACAGAGGAGCAGGGAGCACTGGGCATCTCTATTAAAAAGGCCTCAAGGTCCCCACCTGGTGCGCTTTTCTGCCGGGAGTGGGAAAGAGTTGGGCTGGGGCCCAGGCTAGGGAAAGGGGTAGGATGGAGGATGCAGCTCTGATTTCTCGAGAAAGAGTGGAGAAAGAGGGGGAGGAGGCCGGCCTCCCCGCGAAATTAACAAAACCTACACTTTGCAAAGTCTCCCCCATCCCCCTCCTTCGAGTTCTTCCCTGCCGCGAGCCCGCCCCTCCTTGCCGCTTCTGTTGTGACTCGGGCAGCCTATCCCGAGGGTGGGGAGCTGCTGAGGAGCCTGAGCCGAGCGGTACTCCGCAGCATCACGTGCTGGGGTGGGGGCTATAAAATCCCGGAGCCGGGGCGCCGGGCGGGGGACGTGAGGACCAGCCCTCTCCAGGGACCCCTTTGTTCGCAGCCCAAACGCCGAACACCTCCGCGTCCCCGAGGGCTTGACCGCCTGCGTCCGCGCCGCGCCCGGGGCAGAGCTCAGAGCAGGAGAGGGGAGGGGGCGCCACCGCCGGCCCGGCCCTCCAGCCACCCACCCCTCCCGACATGTCGCGCTCCTTCTATGTCGACTCGCTCATCATCAAGGACTCCTCGCGGCCCGCGCCCTCGCTGCCTGAGCCGCACCCCGGGCCAGATTTCTTCATCCCGCTGGGCATGCCGTCCCCGCTGGTGATGTCTGTGTCTGGGCCCGGCTGCCCGTCCCGCAAGAGTGGCGCGTTCTGCGTTTGCCCACTCTGCGTCACTTCGCACCTGCACTCCTCTCGCGGGCCCGCGGGCTCCGGCGGCGCGGGCACAGGGACCGGGAGTGCAGGGGCCGGGGGTGGTGGGGCGCCGGGGGGCGCCGGGGCCCTGCCGCTGCTCAAGGGTCAGTTCTCTTCGGGTCCCGGGGACGCGCAGTTTTGCCCACGCGTGAGCCACGCGCACCATCATCACCACCCGCCGCAGCACCACCATCACCACCATCAGCCCCAGCAGCCCGGCTCCGCTGCTGCTGCCGCTGCCGCTGCAGCCGCAGCGGCGGCCGCGGCGGCCTTGGGGCACCCTCAGCACCACGCACCTGTCTGCGCCGCCACCACCTACAACGTGGGGGACCCGCGGAGATTCCACTGCCTCACCATGGGTAGGGCGGGGTCTCTGGGCACCTACGCGCCGCGCCTTCCCGGCTCCCAGGAGCAAACTTTCCGCCTCCAGTGGAGGAAGTGGCAGCCTGGGGAGTGGGGGGTGGGTGGGAGGAGGGGCTTTTCGTGTAACTGTGTAGTCGTCCCCAGAAGTTCCACGAAGGTGGAAGTTAGCTTTCGAACCTCTCCAAGCAGGCTGGTGCGTGCACTCCCGGTACTTGGTGTCTGAGGCTTGCGTACTATCGGGGCCTTTGGGACCTCGAACTTGAGGGTTGAGAAACCGAAGGCTAAACTGGCTGAGGTTCGGGGTGGGTATGTTTGAACTTAAGTGTAGCATTCCGTCGTCGGGGCTAGCTAAAGCATTTCCATGCCTTTGGCCAAGCTTGCCTGCCTCTCAGCTAGGCTTGAAGGGAGACGACCGGATAATGCAAGCCTCCACTCCTCTTTAAGCCTCTGACTTTACATCTCACACATCAAAGGCCTTCACTTGCTGTGGGCTTCTCTGTCCTTCCCTGCTGAGTGAAGAAGTGCCATGAAATGGGAAAGAGTGAGGGATGGTTACAGGTGTTTGTTTGAGCTTCGAGGGTGGGTCCTGGAGAGGCGTCCTTTCCAAGGAATGGCACGTAGGGTGGGAACACCTCGCCCGAGAATTACCTCTTTGCCCTCTCTTGGCCGGTCTGCAGGGGGCTCGGACGCCAGCCAGGTACCCAATGGCAAGAGGATGAGGACGGCGTTCACCAGCACGCAGCTCCTGGAGCTGGAGCGGGAATTCTCTTCCAACATGTACCTGTCTCGACTCCGGAGGATCGAAATCGCGACATACCTGAACCTGTCAGAGAAGCAGGTGAAAATCTGGTTTCAGAACCGCCGGGTGAAGCATAAGAAAGAAGGGAAGGGTACACAGAGGAACAGTCACGGGGGCTGCAAGTGTGTTGGCAGCCAGGCGCACTACGCGCGCTCTGAGGATGAGGACTCCTTGTCGCCGGCCTCGGCCAACGATGACAAGGAGATTTCTCCCTTATGAAGGAGGGCCGCCTCCCTCTCACCACATGCTCCTGGCAGCCCCCACAATACCAATAAGCCTGCACCCAGGGGCCCAAATCCTTGCCCATTCTGTGGTCCCATCTGCAGAAGGACGGAGCTGAGCATTCTCTGGGCGAATATGCCCGGCCTGACCCTGCAAGTCTCTTTGACCTATTTGTTTGAAGCTCCACTCGAAGTTATAGGTCTTTGTTTTTGTTTTGTTTTTTAATGTAAATAATCTAGATTCAACTCAACCTCATCATATAACAGAGGAAAAAAACCATAGTTGGTTTAACACTGTATGGGGGTTTTTGAAAGTGCATGTCATTTCCCCTTCCCTACTGTCTTTCAGAACCTAAGAAGAATGCGGGGTTTCTTGGTTATTTTCTGTTGTTGTTTTTTAAATGAAAGTATTGAAGCGCAAATAATTTAGAAAATTAAACCCTGTAGGTCTCGCTTTCTGAAAATTTGCCTGGGGAGAGATTGGAATTCAAGTTGCCGAAGTCCCTTTGTATGTGAATAGTTTTATATAAAATTTATATTTATATTTATTTAAATAAATGAAACAAAATCAAGATTTTAAATTTGTGGTGTTTGCTCTCACCATCTTTCCCTGTCTCCCCCTCACCCATATTTAGAGAAAGGCATGGAAGGGGGGGGAAGGTGTCTGAGAATTTAGAGGAAAGTGTTGACTAAAACCTAGTAATGTGGGGCTTTGGTTGAGGGACTTTGTGACACACCCTCAGTCATGACGTTGCCTACCCCATCCTCCAAGTAGCTAAGCTGCTCACAGATGATAGGACAAGTCACTCCATTTAAAGTGACACTGACAATAACAGACAAACTTTTTGATTTATTTAGCAGGGAAAGGTAAAATCCCTTACCTAGTATTTATTTGCGGTGGCAGTTCCCCTTTCCCCCACTTCCCCCCACATCCCTCTCAGTACTGAAATCTGAATTAGGTGAAGGAATTTGAATAGTCAGAACTTAGTTTTAGGAAGAGCAACAATCCATCAAACCAGTTGGAAGCATGCATAAGGAAACTTACAAATGATGCTGCGAGAGACTGGAAACACGAGTTCCTGTTGTTCTTCTAGCAAAGAAATTAGCTGATTCCATCAGTGCTGAGAAAACAAAAGGGCAGGGACAGGGAATTATTCTACCCAAAGATTGATATTCTCACTTTTCCAAAATAGCTCAGAGGTGCCTTTGGACTCTTGCAGTTTTTCTTGGTCTCCCTAACTTTAACCTAAATCTGTTCCCTTCTAAGCCCTTTCTTCCCATCTTCTTGCAGCGTTCATTCCTGCAAACCTGCTCCTGAAGATTGACTCTGGCTCTGCCCTCAGCAGGGCAACCTGGCTCTTTGCTCAGTGCAGCCAGGGCCTGTCACCTAAGGAAGACAAGTGAGGCTGGAAATATGGAAACTAGATCTCATTGCCTGTAAGCTGAGCTCACTAACACCCATTGGTATTATTTCTGATTATTTTCTGTAAAAATGCCACCCAAGAGATTCAAGCCATAGGAACTGTTTACAACACACATGCACAAGTTTCTTTAGGTCTGATTTACTTTCCGTATGTAGGAACTGCTTACCAGGTGAGATGGGGCTTAAAACTGAGGTCAGTTTGGGAAAAGGGGGAAAGGAGAGGATGTGATCATGGTTTTTCCCTGCCCAGAGTTCATTAGTTCTTCTTTTCTCTTTTCTTTTCTTTCTTTTCTCTCTGTCTCTGTCTCTGTTTCTTTCTCTCAGACACACAACACACACGGGAGGCTCAAGAGAAGGATTTTCGACGTCAGCTCCCGATTGGGGACTGGCTAGGGCTGGCGGGAGGGACTGAATAGGGAGCTGTCGCCGCTTTGTGCAACGACCTGGGCCTGGTCCTGCGCAGCGGTCACAGGCATCCAGCTCGCTCCTGCCCCAGCCTGGGAGGCTCAGCCTCCAGGTCACTCTGTCACGCATGGAGCCTTGGGCCCATCGCGCTACCCGCAGGGAAGGGGAGGAGGCCCGAGCCCACTGCCTTTCCTGAAGATCCCATCTCCCTCCTTCCCAATAAACAGGCCTCTCCACGCACAAATATAAGGGTGGGAGGAAAGGAGTTTCGAGGCGCAAAGAATGAGCATTTACAGAGAATTCTTTTTCTGGAAATAACGGGAAGGACAAAGAGCCCCTGCTGCAGCTCTCCGAGCTCCTGCCCAAAACGATGCCTCAGCTGGGCGTTGGGCAGACACCTCCGTCCTCCTCCCATCCACAGCCGGCTCGGCCCACGCTGGACCCTGGCCCTCCCCGAGTCCTAGCCCAGTAGGAACCCGAGCCTCTGTGCCTCGCCTGGCTCCCCCACCCCAGGCCCTGCGCCCAGAGCACAGAGCCACCCACCTGCCACGCCGGACCCAGCGCAGCGCGCCAAGCTCCACCGCCCTGTGAAGGACACGTGTCGCCAGCCCTTCTCGCCAGTTTTTGGGCTGCTTGGATGGTGTCAGCCCCCCTCCTTTCTGTCTTAGGGGGAAGTTCGTTAGGGAGGAGAGAATAAACAATGCGTCTGCCACCAGAGGCAAAAAGTTTCAGGCATAGATACCCACCTAGACGTTGGACATTCTCCGAAGAAAGCTTCTCCAGCGGTTTCAGGGAGGTTCTAGGATATTTGGTGCCAAGTGGACCTTCTTCTCACTTTCAGGGTGTAGCAGGAGGTCTCCCGTCTACTAAGGTAGATTTTACATCTCCCCAAAACGCTCTCCCCCACTCCCACCGAAGCAATCAGTTGATGTTTTTGAAGTTTGCAAATCCTAACAAGGCTTTGGGAGTCTCTGATTTGAAAGGCCTATAGTTTCACCTCAGGTTAAGAACTCCTAGGTTAATGTGTGTGGTCACCCTTGACAATTTCTCTACCTGGGAAGCACCAGATGCTAGCTTTTCATTTAGCCCCCACCTGCAAAACAGAATTCTGTTTTCCCCAAAACATGGCCTCTTAGGAGCCTATACACACATAACGGAAAGAGGGAAAGAATGAAAATGAGAATTAGAAATTAGGATCTTGCTCCCCTAGGATAAAAGAAGTAAGCATCAGGAGCCATTAGTGTGGTCGAATCCACCTCTTTGAGAGCAAGTCCTGCTTCAAACAGGAAGATATTCTGGGTGGGGATGGAGAGCTCAAAAGATGACCTCCTGCCCTCGTGCCCTAAGCCCAGTCCCGACATCCTGAGAGAACAGGAGGAACGGAGACCTTTCCCCTTTACCCTCCCACTCAGTGACCAACACAAGCCCAAGGCCAAGGACCTAGCATTGATAGTAGTACTTGGCAAGGCTTCTTGATTGCAAACCATGCCCAGGGCAGAAGGAACCCAGCAGCCTCGCCCTGGGGTATCCCTCGGCCCAGGTGATAGAGATGCTGGTGATGATACACTCCCCTTATTCTGAGGTATTCTGGAGTGGTCATCTTGGCTTGGTTCCCCTCCCCCTCATACACACATCTTCCCTACTCCCCCCCCCCCAAGAATATCCAAAGGTATTTTAAGAGAAAGATAAACTTGAGGATGTGAAGTCTGATATTTGGCTCTCTCCTCCCTTTGCTCACCCCCACTCTCTACCAGTTCTGATCAGATTTAGAAATGCGTTTGCTTGGTTTACGCTGACTGATCAGAGATTTGTCAGAAAGGTGATTGTTCTTACTAGAAGTGGTTGCAGAAAGCAAGCGGGTCTGTGGGTGTATGTGTGTGAGAGAGGGACAGAGAGAGAATTCCACCTGTGGTGGTCATATACACGGAAAGAGAAGAGTTATTTGCATCAGATTTTGTCTTGTTTTGTTTTGTTGTGCCTCCCATCTCTACCTTTCTGGCAGGTTCTACTCAGTTTTCATGGCACTCCTTGGGAGATTTCTTTGGGGGAGTGTTTAGAGCTGGTTTGGGGGAGCCCAGCCTTAAGGGTGTGGGAGAAAGGAGAATGACACTCCCAATAGAACCTATTTGCTAGAGGAAATTGGGTTTAAAGGAGCAATCACTGCTTTAAAAGGAGCTCCTCCCACCCTCTTCAAACACAGCCTAAAGCTGTCCTAGACGTGAATACAGCTCAGTGCATCAAAGCAATTGTTCCTATTTTCATTATTCATAGGGAATCTTTGAATGTACCTGTTAAGGTGACAGACCTCTTAAAAGGGAACATTTTTCCATGCAATTAAATGGTGCATTTACTAGGCTTCTATTAACATAATTTAATATAAATCTATTTTATAAATCTTTAGGCTCACATTACTGAAAATTGAGCTTCTCTGAAAAAAAAAAATGCCCACGTCTCTCCCCTAAATTAGATGTAATAGAATCCAAAAACTTGCTATTCTAAACCAGCTGGAAATATTAAAAATAGAAGAATCTTTTGTATTGTCTTTTGTTAATGGTGAAAGTGTGAAGAAAAAAGGCAGTTTGTTTCACAGAAGATAAGTAATTCTACAGAGATGCAGGTTTCCTACACCCAAGGCCTTGGCCGGTGGGGTCACACAGGCTGGAACTGAGGAGGGGCTGACAAGAACAGGAATGGAAAGAGAACTCTCAGTAACAGAGTTCAAGCAGAGCTCAGATGAAAAGACAAAAGCCAGCCCTGACTCATATTTGGAAATAAGTTTCTTTGGTCCGAGGAAAGAAAACCCAGAGCCTACAAGACCTGGCAGTCCTGCAGGCTCTACCCCACATTGAGGTACATGCTGTCGTCTGTTCCCATGGCTGGGCTCCTTGTTTGCAAGTCCACCCTCCAAAATGCTGGGCATCCCATTGTCTCTGAAAATAGTGTTTTGTGTGCCCTTATATTGATGTCCATGCCTGCCCTTCTGCACTGGGCATTGCCTCCTTTCAAGCTGAGCTCTATGTTTTCCTGAACCCTTGTCCTACCTTTGTTGAGCCTTCCAAATCCCAAACCCAGGAAGGCCCCAGAGGCTCCTCTGAGTGAATCCCGACAGATCGGAAGTGTGTGCTGTGTGCTTAGGAAAGTAACTAGTTTCAGATTAATGAAGCAGTGACAATTTCAATCTGCTTAAAGGCGGAGGTTGGCACTGCCCAGGCCTGAGCGTGGGGAGCTCGCCAGGCTGGGCTTTATATTGTCCGCTTTTCTGAAGAGCAGACAAAGATGGATAGAGAGACATTGAAAAGCAGGGGGCGTATTTTAAACAGCCCCATAAAGAGGGCTGTCACTTTAAGACAAGAACCATAGTGCTTTGATGACTTTGTATTAGCTGCACCATTTCAAATAAGGAACTCAAGTCTCTAGCCAGAGGGAGGAGAAGGAGTGAGGGAGAGGGAGGGAGCAAAGGAAGGGAAGGGAAGAGAGAGGGACAGAAGGAGAGAGAGAGGAGGCAGAGAAAACAGAGAATGTAGCAATATTTCGCCTGTGTGAGCACTGCAGCCGGACTAAATCTTAGGCTACTAGTTGATTTCTGAAGTTCAGGGAGAAACAATCCACAGCAGGTGCAGAGAAAAAAGGCAGGTGGAGCCGCTCCCGATGGGAAAGAGTTCCCTGCCCGTGGGCAGCAGCCGGCTCCATGGGGCTGAAGACAGTTTGGCCTCAGTTTGCGGGGAAGGGCTCGAGAGGGACGTGCACCTCCGCGGCCCCAGACCGCTGAGGATTATAATGGAAATTTTTGAGAGTGTGAAAGAGAAAGAATAGGAAGGAGGGGGGAGGGCAGGCTTTGGGAGTCCACCTTCACAAAGCCTAATTTAAATTGTTTGGGGTCAGGAAGCAGCAAGCCACCTCCCCCCTTTCCTCCTTAATTAATTAATGACCACGATTAATTATTAGGGTCGAATTTCAAGACTTCAAAACGCCTTCCCCCGAGGGGCTGAAGAGTTGCTAGAGCCAGACAAGTGGTTTTAACTTGGGAGAAGGGAGTTGAGCGTTGGTAGTGTTTGTCCCACTCTCCGTAGCTGCTACCCTCTCGCTCTCTCTGCCTGCTTCTCTCTGTCTCTGTCTCTTTCTGCCTTGGGGTCTCTCCCTCTCCCTCTCCCTCTCTCTGTCTCTCTCTCTCTTTTTTTCTCTCTCCTTTGTTCTCCAGGCCGACCTTCCTATCCTTCTCCCAACTCCCCTGGTCCTGGCTCAACCCTCCCAACTCCAGGCCCCCAGTTGTCTGGTGAGAGGGAAGAATACCCACGCTTTGGCCTCCACCCGAGGCGCCCCTCCGCGTCGTCGGTGGTGAGAAGTGAGTGAGCAGCAATGTAATTTCACTGGTTGAATCAAGAGTTTTTAACAGCTTGGTTTTCTTTCTACCAAAGAAGCTTTTTTCTTTTCTTTTTCTTTCTTTCTCTTCTTTTTCTTTCTTTCTTTCTTTTTTTATTAAAGCATACGGGAACCGGGACTGGGAGATCGCGTCGCCTTAAAGGCCGGCGAAAGGGCTCCCCCGACGGTGGCGCTGGAGGGAGAAGCGTTTAGTCACTGTTTCATTAGGCACTATTTGAACCTTGCAACATGTGGTAATTTCTGGAAGCTGAAAAGGGGGGATTATGTAGGAGGGACACAAGGAAATTAGCGAACGGTTAATTTAACTCGTTTTCTGCTAGACTTTTCGATACATTCCTAATTGACTGAGGGGCAGGTGAAGCTCCCGCCCCATGCAGGCTCATTCACGGTGGGAATAAATGGTTCTTTTTCAACTCACACTGCTCACAATATATCATCGGGGAAAAGACATGCAATGAATATGTTGATTTTTTTGTTAATGGAATTACACCCTGCCACGCAGGTGTGAGGGTAAAAACCTATACTGTAATGAAATAAGATTAACAATGAAATTAGAATTTTATTAGCTTTATATGTCACATAGACCTGGATTTGAACTGTCAAAACAAGCAACAAGAAAAGATATTCTGAAGGCAGCCCTGCCAATCAACCAGGAGAAATGGAACAGCGTCGTATCCAAATCATCATGGGCTTTCAATTCCTGCAGCACGTCCCTTGGGCCTTGTGCAGGACGCAAGTGGGCGCTGGGCCCCCGCACGGGTAACCGCCTGTACTCTGGACCGGCAGGTAGTAGCCTAAAACACCACTTGGGGTCGGGAGGCCCCGCCTGGAACAGGACCTAGCTGAGGGCAGAAGGGCCGGGATGGCCCGAGGCCGCCGAGAGGTCAGCCAGAGGGGCCGGGCCACCGCGGCCTGCAGGCCTCAGGCTTCGCATCCTCTCAATCAGCTGCCCGGGCTGGCTGCGATCCGAGGAAATGGAGAGAAAAGTCGGGATGCGAGGCTGGAGGCAGAGTCGGGCGCCCCTTGGAAACCACACTGAGTTTTGTTACCCCGAGGCCTCGGAGCTTCGGCGCTGCTACCTGGGTCTGGCAGGCGCCGAGGTGCCCTATGCAAATGGTTCACTATTAGGGGACAAAGAAATACTTCAAATGGCCCTTTGTAACCTTCTATAGAAAATCGAGGTACTCTGCATGACAAAGCACAATTAAGCTTTCTATTCAGGAGTTCTGCAGCTGGTAGCCCATTGGGAAAGTGGGAGGAAACGCGAATATATTAATAGTGTGGCAAAAGTTTTTGTGTGCGTGTCCTTTTCTGGGTCGGGGGTGGGGAGGGGCGGTGGGTGGACCCGGAGGGGAAGAAGGCTCCGCCTTGGATGCTTGCCACCTGAACCACGTCGCCTCTGCCCACGTGGAAAGCCCGGCTCGACTGGCAGCCTGGGCCTTCGGAACGGCCGCGGCGACCCCCAAGCGCAAAGCTCGGCTGGGCGGACCCTGCGGGAGCCAGCGCCCCGGGCGGGGAGGGACACGTGCCCCAGCCCGGCCTCCTCGTCCCCTCAAGGCTGGGCCGAGACCCGAGGCCTGGCTGTCCCTGGTCGCCGCACAGGGGGAAGGCTCCCAGCCCTGGTGCTCCGCCCAGACCTCGGCAGGCGGTGCGCCCCGGTGCGCGCTAGGGGCTTTCGGTTGTGGGACGGAGCTGTGGGGAGAGCAGAGCCAGATTTCCCTTCAGTTCCAATTTTCTCCACCCCTCCGCCCCCATAGCTGAGGTTCATCTCCTAATCGTTCATTTTTTACAGTCCCCAGGGAGAATGTTTTGTTTCTTAGCAAAGAAGTGTCCTTAGCCAACTGTGCTGGTTATTCTGTTTGCCCTGCAAGATCCTTCTCCACCCTCCTCTGACCTGACGGGTGCCGGCAGACACCGCCCTTTGTGGACTGTATTATTTCCTCTGTGACCTGCATCTCCTGCAGCCCCTTGGATCTGGCTTCCACTTGGGTTTGGTGAGTGGCACTGTGAATAACAGAGCAGCCTAAGGAGGGAGGAGCAGAGGTGTATTGGTTCTTTCCGGGGATGTTTCTGCTGCACTGTTCCAGTTCTGACAGTTACTGCTACTCTAGAAATTTCCTTTCTGAGAGCCTCTTTTCCAAGGCTCCAGCTATAATCAGGCTCCCCTGCACCTTCATGGAAAAGGGTGGAAATGCTTTCTGGCCTCTACTGGTCCCTAGGTGCAGCAACATTCTTATTCGTTCCCTCAGCCCTAAACACATCTCTGCAAATAGTCATTTTGTTGAAATATTTCTTCAAAAATCCCAGCTCAATGCAGTTGCCTAGAGGCTGACCAGCCATGTTACACTTGGGTCAATCTCTTCTGCCAGGTCAATGGTCTCCTCATTTTTGCTGGGATAGTCCCTGTGAGAGAAGTTGTCCCAGCCCATTCCATCTCAGATAGCTTTGACCACTAGGAACACTTCCTTGTGTTGAATCAGAATCTTCCCTCATAATTTCTATCCATGGGTCCTATCTAGTTCTATCCCCCCAGGGGGCTTCTAGGTGTCTTCTTCTGTTTCCCCAGCTGTGAGGGCCTTGAGGATAGCAACTATATCCTCAGGACTGGTCACAACGCCTGGCATATAGTAGATGCCTGATAAATACTAGCTGAATCAATGCATCAGTCTGCTTCCAAGTCTCCACCTCAAACATGGAGGTTGCCTCAAACATGGAGGTTAGAAACAGCTATATTTCATGGTAGTTGTATATACATAAACATGATGAATATAATGTATAGGATAAATATATACAAAGAGAGAGAGAGAGAGGGAGAGAAGTTTCTGGAATCAATCTGCATGCCCTCCCATTTACTAACAGTGTGACTTTGAGCAATTCACTTAACTTCTCTAGCTTCCATCTTCCTCATTTGTAAAATGGGGATAATTAATAGTACTTTCCTTATGAGTGTTGAGGGTTTTTTTTTTTTTAGTACTTCTTTTTTAAAGTACTTATTTATTCATGAGAGACAAAGGCGGCGGGGGTGGGGGTGGGAGGCAGAGGCAGAGGCAGAGGGAGAAGCAGGCTCCCCATGGAGCAGGGAGCCCAATGTGGGACTGGATCCCAGGACCCTGGGATCTTAACTGATTGAGCCACCCAGGCGCCTGAGTGTTGAGGATTAAATAAGGAAATATATATGAAGATATATAGATATCTAGATAAATTAGAGAAAGCCTAACTGGAAAAGTAACTTTGGAATAAAGACCTGAAGGAAGTGTGGAGAAAATGACCGTATGGCTTGCTGGAGCAAGAGAATTCCCAACAGGAACATCCCAAAGGATGCTGTATTTTGTCAAATGTTTTTTCCATCCGTTAGGAAGATCATATGGTTCTTGTCCTTTCTTTTATTAATATGGTGTATCACATTGATTAATTTATGGATGCTGAACCACTCTTGCATCCCAGGAATAAATCCCACTTGGTCGTGGTGAATAATTCTTTTAATGTACTATTGGATCCTATTGGCTAGGATCTTTGTAAGAATTTTGGCATCCATGTTCATCAGGGATATTGGTCTGTAATTCTTCTTTTTTGGTGGGGTCTTTGTCTCATTTTGGGATCAAGGTAATGTTGGCCTCATAGAATGAGTTTGGAAGTTTTCCTTTCATTTCTATTTTTTGAAACAGTTTCAGAAGAATAGGAATTAATTCTTCTTTATTTGTTTGGTAGAGGGCTCCTGTATGGCTCAGATGGTTAAGCTTCCATGTATTTGAGTTCTTTCCAAATTTCCTGTTGTAATTGAATTCCAGTTTCAAAGCATTGTGGTCTGAAAATATGCAGTGAATGATCTCAATCTTTTGGTACTGACTGAGATCTGATTAGTGACCCAGGGCGTTATCTATTCTGGATTTATGTTCCCTGTGCACTTGAGAAGAACGTGTATTCTGTTGCTTTAGGATGAAATTCTCTGAATTTATCTGTTAAGTCCATCTGACCCAGTGTGTCATTCAAAGCCTTTGTTTCCTTGTTGGTCTTCTGCTTAGATGATCTCTCCATTGCTGTGAGTAGGGTATTAAAGTCCCCTACTATTATTGTATTATTATCAATGTGTTTCTTTAATTTTGTTATTAATTGGTTCATATATTTGGCTGTTCCCAAGTTAGGGGCATAAATACTTACAATTGTTAGATCTTGGTGGATAGACCATTTTATTTTTATTTATTTATTTATTTTTAAAGATTCTATTTTTATTTATTCGACAGAGATAGAGACAGCCAGCGAGAGAGGGAACACAAGCAGGGGGAGTGGGAGAGGAAGAAGCAGGCCCACAGCAGAGGAGCCTGACGTGGGGCTCGATCCCGGAACGCCGGGATCACGCCCTGAGCCGAAGGCAGACGCTCAACTTGTGCCACCCAGGCGCCCCGGATAGACCATTTTATTATGATATAGTGTCCTTCTTCATCTCTTATTACAACCCTTGGCTTAAAATTTAGTTTGTCTGATATAAGGATGGCTACTCCAGCTTTCTTTTGATGTCAATTAGCATGATAAATAGTTCTCCAACCCCTCACTTTCAATCTGGAAGTGTCTTTGGGTCTAAAATGGGTCTCTTGAGGTGCATGGGTTGTTCAATCAGTTGAACGTCTGACTTTGGCTCAGGTCATGATCCTAGGGTCCTGCCTGGGATCCAGCCCTGCATCTCTCTACAAGAGACTTATTTTTTTAAAAGATTTTATGTATTTATTTGTCAGAGAAAGAGACAGAGAGAGCACAAGCAGAGGGAATGGCAGGCAGAGGGAGTAGGAGAAGCAGGCTCCCTACTGAGCAGGAAGCCTGACTTGAACTCGTTCCCAGGACCCCCGGATCAAAGGCAGGTGCTTAACTGACTGAGCCACCCAGGCATCCTTTTTTTTTTTTTTTTTTAAAATCCAATCTATTACCCTATGTCTTTTGATTGAAGCATTTAGTCCATTTGCACTCAGAGTAATTATTGAAAGTTACTAATTTAGTGCCATTGTATTTCCCGTAAAGCTGTAGTTTCTGTAGATTGTCTCTGTTCCTTTCTCGTCTTTATTACTTTTGGGCTGTCTCTTTGCTCAAAGGATCCCCTTTAATATTTCGTGCAGGGCTGGTCTAGTGTTCACACATCCCTTTAGTTTTTGTTTGTCCTGGAAGCTCTTTATCTCTCCTTCCATTCTGAATGACAACCTTGCTGGATGAAGTATTCTTGGCTGCATATTTTTCCCATTTAGCACCTTGACTGTATCATGGTTGTCCTTTCTGGTCTGCCTGGTCTGCGTGAACAGTTATGCTGCCAGCCCTATGTTTCTACCCTTGTAGGTTAAAGAACTCTTGTCCCAAGCTGCTTTCAGGATATTCTCTGTATATCTGAAATTTGCATACTTCACTATTGACCTATTTTTACTTATTTATATTTATTTATTATTTTTTTAAAAAGATTTTATTTATTTATTTGACAGAGACAGAGACAGCCAGTGAGAGAGGGAACACAAGCAGGGGGAGTGGGAGAGGAAGAAGCAGGCTCATAGCAGAGGAGCCTGATGTGAGGCTCGATCCCACAACGCCAGGATCACTCCCTGAGCTGAAGGCAGATGCTTAACCGCTGTGCCACCCAGGTGCCCCTATATTTATATTTTTATTTATTTTTATTGATTTTTGAGGGGGTTTCTCTGTGTCTCCTGGACTTGAATGCCTATTTCCGTCCCCAGATTAGTGAAGTTCTCGGCTATAATTTGTTCGAATAAACCTGCCCTCCCTTCATCTTCTGGGACCCCTATTATTCAGATATTATTTCACTTTATGGAATCACTGAGTTTTAAAAGTCTCCCTTTGTTGCTCAAGAATGACTCCAAAGGGTGCCTGGGTGGCACAGCGGTTAAGCGTCTGCCTTTGACTCAGTGTGTGATCCCGGCATTGTGGGATCGAGCCCCACATCAGGCTCCTCCGCTAGGAGCCTGCTTCTTCCTCTCCCACTCCCCCTGCTTGGGTTCCCTCTCTCGCTGGCTGTCTCTATCTCTGTCGAATAAATAAATAAAATCTTAAAAAAAAAAAGAATGACTCAATAAACCAGGAAATCAAAAATCAATTTAAACAATTTATGGAGACCAATGAGAATGAAAACACAACACTCCAAAACCTATGGGATACTGCAAAGGCAGTCCTAAGAGGGAAATACATAGACATCCAAGCCTCACTCAAAAGAATGGAAAAATCTAAAGTGCAGTTTTTATATTCTCACCTCAAGAAGCTGGAACAGCAACAGAGGGACAGGCCTAATCCACTCACGAGGAAGCAGTTGACCAAAATTAGAGCAGAAATAAATGAATTAGAAACCAGAAGTACAGTAGAGCAGATCAACAGGACTAGAAGCTGGTTCTTTGAGAGAATCCATAAAATTGACAGACCACTGGCAAGACTTATCCAGAAGAAAAGAGAAAGGACCGAAATTAATAAAATTATTAATGAAAAAGGAGAGGTCATGACCAACAACATAGAAATTGGAAGGATTATTAGAAANCACGACCAGCACCATTGAAATTGCAAGGATTATTAGAAACTTTTATCAACAGCTATATGCCAAAAAACTAAACAATCTGGAAGAGATGGAGGCCTTCCTGGAAACCTATAAACTACCAAGACTGAAACAGGAAGAAATAGATTTCTTAAATAGGCCAATTAACTATGAAGAAATTGAGTCAGTGATAAACAACCTTCCAAATAATAAAACTCCAGGCCCAGACGGTTTTCCTGGGGAATTCTACCAAACATTCAAAGAAGAAATAATACCTATTCTCCTAAAGCTATTTCAAAAAATAGAAACAGAAGGAAAGCTACCAAACTCATTCTATGAGGCTAATATTACCTTGATCCCCAAACCAGGCAAAGACCCCCTCAAAAAGGAGAATTACAGACCGATTTCTCTAATGAATATGGATGCCAAAATCCTCAACAAGATCCTTGCTAATAGAATCCAAAAGTACATTAAAAGGATTATCCATCATGACCAAGTGGGATTCATACCTGGGATGCAATCGTGGTTCAGCACTCGCAAATCAATCAATGTGATACATCATATCAACAAGAAAAGACTCAGGAACCATATGATCCTCTCAATTGATGCAGAAAAAGCATTTGACAAAATACAGCATCCTTTCCTGATTAAAACCCTTCAGAGTGTAGGAATAGAGGGTACATTTCTCAATCTCATAAAAGCCATCTATGAAAAGCCTACTGCAAGCATTATTCTCAATGGGGAAAAGCTGGAAGCCTTTCCCTTAAGATCAGGAACACGACAAGGATGCCCACTCTCGCCACTATTATTCAACATAGTACTAGAAGTCCTTGCAACAGCAATCAGAAGACAAAAAGGGATCAAAGGTATCCAAATCGGCAAAGAAGAAGTCAAACTGTCTCTCTTTGCAGATGACATGATACTCTATATGGAAAACCCAAAGGAATCCAC
Organism: Ailuropoda melanoleuca; assembly: GCF_002007445.2. Taxonomy (NCBI): domain Eukaryota; kingdom Metazoa; phylum Chordata; class Mammalia; order Carnivora; family Ursidae; genus Ailuropoda; species Ailuropoda melanoleuca. The sequence goes on along the minus strand of NC_048228.1, from coordinate 68,912,228 downwards.
TCCCAAACTATTAGAAGTTATAGAACAATTCAGTAAGGTGGCAGGATACAAAATCAATGCCCAGAAATCAGTTGCATTTCTATACACGAATAACGAGACTGAAGAAAGAGAAATTAGGGAATCCATCCCATTTACAATAACACCAAAAACCATACGTTACCTTGGAATTAACTTAACCAGAGACGTAAAGGACCTATATCCTAGAAACTATAGATCACTTTTGAAAGATATTGAGGAAGACATAAAAAGATGGAAAAATATTCCATGCTCATGGATTGGAAGAATTAACATAGTTAAAATGTCCATACTACCCAGAGCAATCTACACTTTCAATGCTATCCCGATCAAAATACCGAGGACATTTTTCAAAGAACTGGAACAAATAGTCCTTAAATTTGTATGGAACCAGAAAAGGCCCCGAATCTCCAAGGAACTGTTGAAAAGGAAAAACAAAGCTGGGGGCATCACAATGCCGGATTTCGAGCTGTACTACAAAGCTGTGATCACAAAGACAGCATGGTACTGGCACAAAAACAGACACATCGACCAATGGAACAGAATAGAGAACCCAGAAATGGACCCTCGGCTCTTTGGGCAACTAATCTTTGATAAAGCAGGAAAAAACATCCGGTGGAAAAAAGACAGTCTCTTCAATAAATGGTGCTGGGAAAATTGGACAGCTACATGCAAAAGAATGAAACTTGACCACTCTCTCACACCATACACAAAAATAAACTCCAAATGGATGAAAGACCTCAATGTGAGACAGGAATCCATCAAAATTCTAGAGGAGAACATAGGCAACAACTTCTATGACATCGGCCAGAGCAACCTTTTTCACGACACATCTCCAAAGGCAAGAGAAATAAAAGATAAAATGAACTTATGGGACTTTATCAGGATAAAGAGCTTCTGCACAGCCAAGGAAACAGTCAAAAAAACTAAGAGACAGCCCACGGAATGGGAGAATATATTTGCAAAGGACACCACAGATAAAGGACTGGTATCCAAGATCTACAAAGAACTTCTCAAACTCAATACACGAGAAACAAATAAACAAATCATAAAATGGGCAGAAGATATGAACAGACACTTTTCCAATGAAGACATACAAATGGCTAACAGACACATGAAAAAATGTTCAAAATCATTAGCCATCAGGGAAATTCAAATCAAAACCACACTGAGATACCACCTTACGCCAGTTAGAATGGCAAAGATAGACAAGGCAAGAAACAACAATTGTTGGAGAGGATGTGGAGAAAGGGGATCCCTCCTACATTGTTGGTGGGAATGCAAGTTGGTACAGCCACTCTGGAAAACAGTGTGGAGGTCCCTTAAAAAGTTAAAAATTGAACTACCCTATGACCCAGCCATTGCACTACTGGGTGTTTACCCCAAAGATACAGACGTAGTAAAGAGAAGGGCCATATGCACCCCAATGTTCATAGCTGCATTGTCCACAATAGCCAAATCGTGGAAGGAGCTGAGATGCCCCTCAACAGATGACTGGATTAAGAAGCTGTGGTCCATATATACAATGAAATATTAGTCAGCTATAAGAAAGAATGAATTCTCAACATTTGCTGCAACATGGACGGCACTGGAGGAGATAATGCTAAGTGAAATAAGTCAAGCAGAGAAAGACNTAAGTCAAGCAGAGAAAGACAATTATCATATGATTTCTCTCATCTATGGAACATAAGAACTAGGATGATCGGTAGGGGAAGAAAGGGATAAAGAAAGGGGGGGTAATCAGAAGGGGGAATGAAACATGAGAGACTATGGAGTATGAGAAACAAACTGAGGACTTCAGAGGGGAGGGGGTGGGGGAATGGGATAAACTGGTGATGGGTGGTAAGGAGGGCATGTATTGCATGGTATACTGGGTGTTATACACAACTAATGGAGCATCGAACTTTACATCGGAATCCGGGGATGTACTGTATGTTGACTAACATAATATAATAAAAAATCATTAAAAAAAAAAGTCTCCCTTTGTGATCCAGTAGCTGTCTTCCTGTCTTCTTTTCAGCTTCCTTATTTTCCATCATTTTGTCTTCTATATCACTGACTCTCTCTTCTGCCTTGTTTATCTTCATTTGTCACTGCATCTTAATAATAGCATTTTTAATTTTGACCTGATTAGATTTTAGTTCTTTTGTTTCTACAGTAAGGGATTCTGTAATGTCTTCTATGCTTTTTTCAAGCCCAGCTAGTATCTTTATAGTAATCGTTTTAAATTCTAGTCAGATACCTTACTTATATCCGTATTGATTAAATTCCTGGCAGGGAGTACTACCTCCTGTTCTTTCTTTTGGGGTGAATTTCTCCGTCTCATCATTATGTCCAGAAAAGAACAGAAGAAAGAGAGATAAAAGACAATAATACCAACAACAATGGAAAACAAAATGAAACAAACTAGAAGAAAACAAGACAAAATAAAAAAATCAAACAAGAAACAAAACAGAACAAAACAGAAAACTAGATCTTGGGTGTATTTTGGTCTACTTTTTAAAAGAAACTAGATCCCAAAATAGGAAAGAAAGAAAAACTTATATATATACAAAAATACAATACAATACAATGAAAGGAAACCAAAAATAAAAGATACATATATAATGTACATATAAAAATAAAAATTAAAAAAGAATTTAAACATTTGAAAAAATAAGAAAATAGCTGAAAAAATAAAACTGGAAGACTAAAGAATAAAATAAAGTAAAATAAAATAAATGAACACTATATAATGTGCTAGCCAGTTGTTCCTCGTGTTGATTCTCAGGTGTCTTTGCCCAGATGGAACTGCATCGCCTTTGCCAGGGCGCCAGGCTCGGTGTAAGCAGCTCCAGATTGCACCGTGAGATGCTGTTTTGCTCCCTGAAGGCTTTCGGCCCCGACAGGTGAAGGGATGAAGATGGCTGCGCCCAGCTCTGTAGCCCCGGAGCTGAAAGTTCGGGCCCCTCCTTCTTCAGTGGGCCCTCACAGAAAAGCAGCCAATCACTTTTGTTTCCCTGATTTCTGTCCCAACTCTGTTCACCCAGCCTGTGACTGAGTACTTTTATCTCAGGCATGTGACTGACTTTCAAGTCTCCACATTTTAGAGACTCCTGCAGCACCTGCGTCTTTCCTCTCAGGGGAGGGATGGGGGTCTCACCCCACTTCTGCCTCTCGCTGGGCCCCTGTCAGGAGAGGGGTCATGCGACCATGGAGCAGTTTATGGCAACACGGAGCAGAAAGCCGGTGCCTAGACTCGCTGTCTCCAGCCAGCTTCCCCACTCCGATGCCTGGGAACGCTGCCACGGTCAGGTACGCCATTCTTCTTGTGACCCCAGGGATCTTGAGACCACACTGTCCCACCTGATTCCACCCCGCTTCACCACCTGAGCAGAAAGGGACGTTTAAGCCAGGGACATCCCTCCCACTGTTGCGGACTTCTAGAAGTTCTGATTTTATGCCCTGCTGTGTATAACACTTGGCTGTAATCCTCCCTAAACCAGCTCCCCTCCCGCTGCCGTATCCTCTGATTTAAGTCTCTGCACCTCCTACCTTCCAAAAAGTGGTCACTTTGCTATTTGTAGAATTGCAGCGTTTCTTTTCTCAGATCCTTGATTGATTTCACAGGTGCTCAGAATTTTTGGATAACTGTCTCGCTGAATTGCTGGGGCCGGATGAACTTGGAGTCCCTGCCCCTCCGCCATCTTAACTCACCCCCCAAGACATCACCTCTTAATAGCATCACATTGAAGGGTAAGCTTTCAACATATGAATTTATAATCTTCTTGCACTTAGAAACCCTAAGCAATAGTTGGGGGCGTTTTTGTTGTTGTGGTGGTAAAATAAATCTGGTAAAATTTACCCTTTTAACTATTTTTTAAAAGATTTTATTTATTTATTTAAGAGCGAGAGAGACAGAGCATGAGCAGGGGGAGGGACAGAGAAAGAAGAAGAAGCAGACTCCCCACTCACTGGGGACCTCTACTTGGGTTTGATCCCAGGACCCTGAGATCATGACCTGAGCTGAAGTCGGATGCTTAACCAACTGAGCCACGCAGGTGCCCCCCATTTTAGCTATTTTTGACTGTACATATTAGTGACATTAAATACTTTCATATTGTTGTGCAACCATCACCACCATCATACAAAGATCTCCAGGACATTTTCATCTTCCCAACTCCATAGCCATTAAACAATATCTCCCCAGGACCCCTCACCTCAGCCCTGGCAGCATCATTCTACTTTTTGACTCATAATTTGACCATTCCAGATACCTCATATGAATGGAATTACATAATATATGTCCTTTGTGACTGACATTTTTCACTTAGCATAATGTTTTCAAGGTTCATCCATGCTGTAGCTTATGTCAGAATTTCTTTCCTTTTTCTACTTTATGGCTATTGTGAATAATGCTACTATGAACCTGGGTGTACAAGTATCAGTTTGCATATCTGCTTTTACTTCTTTTGCTATATAACCAAAAAAGGAATGGCTGGATCATGTGGTAATTCTATGCGTAACTTTTTTAAGGAATTGCCATACCGTCTTCCACAGCAGCTACACCATTTTATATTCTCACCTGCAATGCACAAGGATTCCAATTTCTCCATATCCTTACCAACACTTACTTGTTTCTTTTTTTTTTCTTTTTTTTTTTTTTAAAGATTTTATTTATTTATTCGACAGAGATAGAGACAGCCAGCGAGAGAGGGAATACAAGCAGGGGGAGTGGGAGAGGAAGAAGCAGGCTCATAGCGGAGGAGCCTGATGTGGGGCTCGATCCCATAACGCTGGGATCACGCCCTGAGCCGAAGGCAGACTCTTAACCGCTGTGCCACCCAGGCGCCCCAACACTTACTTGTTTCTTATTTGTTTGGTTTTCGATAGTAGTCATCCTAGTGGGTATGAAGTTGTATCTCACTGTGGTTTTGATTTACATTTCCCTAATGATTACTGATTTTGGGCATCTTTTCTTCTTTAAAAAAAATATTTTATTTATTTATTTGAGAAAGAGAGAGAGAGGAAAAGGAGAGTGAGAGTGAGAAGCAGACTCCCAGCTGAGCAGAGACCCCCACATGGGGCTCGATGCCAGGACCCTGAGATCATGACTTGAGCTGAAGGCAGATGCCCAGCTGACTGAGCCATCCAGGCACCCTTGAGCATCTTTTCATGTGCTCATTGGCATTTGTATATCTTCTTCGGAGAAATGTCTATTCAAATCCTTTGCCTATCTCCTAATCAGGTTGGATGCTCTTTACTGTTGGGTTTTAAGAGTTCTGTATATATTCTGGATATCATTATCTTATCAGATATTTGATTTGCATGTATTTTCTCCCATTTCTTCAGTTGCCTTTTCACTATGTTGATACTGTTCTTCAATGAACAAAAGTTTTAATTTTTTAAAAAACATTTTTATTTTATTTATTGATTTGAGAGAGAAAGCGGGCACAAGTAGGCAGAGAGGCAGGCAGAGCAAGAGGGAGAAGCAGGCTCCCCACTGAGTAGAGAGCCTGATACGGGGCTGGATCCCAGGACTCTGGGATCACGACCTGAGGCAAAGACAGATGGTTAACAAACCGAGCCACCCAGGCACCCCCAAAAGTTTAAATTTTGATGAAGTCAAACTTAATTTTGCTTTGTTTCTATGCTCTTGGTGTCATATGCAAAAAATTATTGCCAAATTCAATGTCATCAAGCTTTTCCCTTATATATTCTTTTAAGAGTTTTATAGCTTCATCTCTTATGTTTGGGTCTTTAATCTATTTTGAATTTATTTATTTTTAAAATAATTTTTATAATTTTGATTGAAAAACTACATAACATAAAATTTACTGTCTTAAGGTATGGGGGTTTATGGCTTCAACATATGAATTTGAGGGGGGACACAATTCAACCCATAATGGGAGGATTTCCACCCTTAGCCTGTATTGACCTTTGTAATCCAAAGTGATCTTTAAGCAAATATTCTTTAATTATCTGATTTATCTGCATAAATCTCTTGAACAAATTGAGCCCAAACCAACCAACCAACCAACCAACCAAACAAACAAACAAACAAACTCTGGCTTCTTTCCTTTCATGGTATATTTTATGATCTGTGTAACTGCAGTGATTAATCCCCTACTCACCCCTGAAACCCCCATCACTCTACTTGGCTTCTCCTCAAAGAAACAACTTGAAGAGTCACCAAACTAGGAATTTCTGTATGTTTTAGTCACACAGATACTCTGAAGTGGCTTCTTTAGAGGCATCTGGGTGGCTAGGTTGGATAACCATCTGACTCTTGATTTCAGTTCAGGTCATGATTTCAGGCTCATGAGATTGAGTCATGCGTTGGACTCCGTGTTCAGCAGGGAGTCTGCTTGTCCCTCTCTCTCTGCCCCTCCATCTACTCTCTCCTTCCCTCTCTCTCTCTCAAATAAATGAATAAATAAATTAAAATTTTAAAGTATCTTCTTTAAAAATTATGGTAAAAACACATATCAGTGAATTTACCATGATGACCATATTTTGGTATACAGTTCAATAGCATAAAATACTATTTCACATTGTGAAACAGAGCCCCAGAACTTTTTATCTTGCAGGACTGAAACTCTGTACCCATTGAACAGCAACTCCCTTTTCCCTCTCACTCAAGCCCCTGGTAAACACCATTCTACTTTCCATATCAGTGAATCTGACTACTTTAAACACCTCATAGAAGTGGAATCATACAGTATTTGTTCTTTTGTGTCTGCCTGTATTGTGTGGATGGGGGTCTTTGTGATTCGTCCTGCATGACCAACCACCCCGACCTGCATGTACGCCAGCTGCCTAAAGAATGTTGTTGGTGAGACTTGTGCTGCCTCAGTGACCTTGGGAGCCTGATCAGTTGACATGAGCTGGCCTCCAGGACAGATTTGGCCCTTCTGGTCTGGACCCCAAGAGCTGTAAATCTTACCTCGGATCCCCTCCAGCGCCACGCTGGGCTGGTCCCCCAGCATGGAATCTGGGAGGAGAAGCAAGCACAACTATCCCAGACTCCCTGTAGATGTAAAGATGTGATAACACAGGAATGCAGCTTGCTCCAGACTGCACGTAGGCAAACAAATCTTTAACTTCAGACCCGGTCATTTGCCCTATAAATACAGCCCTTATGGAGTTTGTCATGGGAAACCTCACCTGAGGGGAGGATGCTCCAATGAGGCCTTTCAATTGGGACTGGCTCTCTCCACAGGGCTTCCCTGGCTAAGGAGATTGGATGTTGTAAGTACGTGATGTGATGTCATTTTGTCTTATGCTACTTTACCGCTTACTATTGCCCTCATCTATGAGCAGACTTCTCTTTCATTCTTTTCTGTGTGTATTAGATTTTTATAATATCAGTAAAGTGGTTTTTCCCCTTCAAAACTGAGAGGGCAGCTGCTGTGAATCTTTTGTTTAGAACACTGCCTTATTTCATTTAGCATGATGTTTTCAAGGTTCATCCATTTTGTAACATGTGAAAGTTTGCATGGTATCCCACTGTGTGTATAAACCACATTTTATTCATCAACTCATCCACTGATGGGCATTTGGGTTGCTTCCACCTCTTGGCTGTTGTGAATAGTGCTGCTAGGCATATGGGTGTGCAAATGTCTCTTTGAGATCCTGCTTTAATTTCTTGTGGATATATATCTAGAAGTAAGGATTGCTGGGTCATAGGGTAGTTCTATTTTTAATTTTTGAGGAACCGCCATACTGTTTTCCATAGTGGTTGCACCATTTTTTTTTTACAATCCCACCAACAGCGTGGAAGGATTCCAACTTTCCATATTCCTGCAAATACTTGTTATTTTCTGCAATTTGTTTGTTTTTTGTAGTAGCTATCTTAATGGTGTAATGTTTCATTGTGATTTTGATTTGCATTTCCCTAATGATTAGGGATATTGAACATCTTTCTGTATACATGTTGGCTATTTGTACATCTTTTTGGGAGAAATTTCTATTCAAGTCCTTTGCTCATTTTTAAATTGGGTTTTTTGATTTTTTTTGTTGTTCAGTCGTAGGAATTCTAAATATATTCTGAATATTGTTTACTTGTAGGAATTCTGAATATATTCTGAATTGTGTCCCTTATGAGATATATGATTTTCATACGTTTTCTCCCATTCTGTGGGTTGCCTTTCACTTTGTTGATTCTGTTCTTTGATGCACTAAAGTTCTTAAATTTTTTTGTTCCTGTTTGCCTATTTTTTTCTTTCATTGCTTATGCTTTTGGTGTCATATCCAAGAAATCATTACCGAATCCAATGTCATAAAGATTTTCCCTATGATTTCTTCTAAGAGTTATATATTTTTAAGTCTTATATTTAGGTCTTTAATCCATTTAGGGTTAATGTTTGTTTATGGTGTAAGGTAAGTGTCCAACTCTATTCTTTTGTATGTGGATATCCATTTTTCCAAACTGGATATTCAGTTGAAGATACTGTCCTTTCCCCATTGAATGCTCTTGGCACGCTTGTTGAAAATCATTTGAGGGGCACCTGGCTGGCTCAGTCAGTAGAGCATGTGACTCTTGATCTCCAGGTTATGGGTTCAAGCCCCAAGTTGGGTGTAGAGGGTACTTAAAATTTTTTTTAAAAACTTTAAAAAGAGAAAGAAAAAAGAAAAGTCATTTGACATTTATTTGTGGGTCATCTGTTCTATTGTTCTGTACATCTGTCTTTCTGCCAGTACCACCGTTTTGATTACCATAGCTTTGTCGTTAATTTTTGAAATCAGGAAGTTTGAGACTTCCAAATTTCTTCTTTTTCAATATTTCTTTGGCTATTTGGAGTCCCTTGAGATTTTGTATGAATTTTAGGATGGATTTTCTATTTCTGCAAAAAATGCCATTAGGATTTTGATAGGGATTACATTGCACATGCAGATAGTTTTGGGCAGTACTGACATCTTACGTCTTCCACTCCATTAATATGGTATGTTTCTCCATTGATTTGTGTCTTTAATTTCTGTCAGCAGTTTTATAGTTTTCAGCGTACAGGTCTTTTGGGGGCCATGTTAAACAGCAAAATCACCAACAAGTACAAAATGTGAAAAAGTGGCACTAATAGGTCACAAATGGGACACTTGTTTACAATATAAGAGATGAGACAAATAAACCTGAACATTGCCTTATTCTGCCTTGAATGGCACCTTGGATGACTCTAATTGTCCCTCCTCTATGTACGTCTGCAAATGAGCTAAAAAGGGCCATAAGTATTAGATTTTGTGGGTTACAAGTACATTTCCACAGAAGCTGGAAGGGAAGCTTCCACCGAAGAATACCGTTGTGAGGTTCTGATACAATAGGTAAAGTTCTTACGCTATAAGTGGTATAATACTATATTTATACTACAGTTGGTATAATAGTTTTTGAAGGGAGACTATGGTAATAAGGATGTGTACTCTAAGCCCAAATGCAGTAACCAAACCAAGCCAAAACAAAACAGAAGAAACAAAAAGAGATGCAACTAATAAGCTAATAAAGACTATATAAAATGGAATAATAAAAAGTAATGCTAGTAAGATATCAAGGACTATGGGAACTAAACAGTTCATTAATGAAAACGTAATGATGGAAGAAAGAAATAGAATGAATTTGAAGTATTGTTTTGTATTCTGTGCATATTATTATTATTATATTTTATTTATTCATTTGAGAGAGAGAGACAGCACAAACAGGGAGAGAGGCAGAGAGAGAGGGAGAAGCAGACTCCCTGCTGAGCTGGAAGCCCAATATGGGGCTCGATCCCAGGACCTGAAGATCACAACCCGAGCCAGACATTTAACCACCAGAGCCACCCAGGCACCCCTGTTCAGAGCATATTATAAGAAGGACAAACTGGAATTTCTTCTAGAGAGGACAGCCAGGACATGCAGTGTTGGTGTTTGTTTCCCCTTCTTCTAAGAACAGTGATGGATCTATCCTCTCCTTACATAACCCTAATCACCAAGAGCTTATATTGTTGAGGAATAACTTCTCTGGCATAAGGCAGTTTTTAGGCTAGGAAGCATTTTCCCCCATGTGATTAGCTTGTGATGATGAGCTGGTGTCACCATGCTGGAATGGTTTGTGTTGTGTTTGAAATCAACTTACACAAGGCTACTTTCTAAGTAATGCCAACCTATTTCCATGGAATTAACTAAGAGCAAACCTCAAAAAACTATTCATGGATTTATGCATAGAGCCAACGTGGACAGCCTTTCTGAAGAGATGAGAAATATATTAGTAAACGTAAAAAGTGGAAAGTCTAAAAACATATCTTTGAAGAAAACATTTTTAAAAATGCCGGAGAATATAGTCACCCAAATATTGAGATAAAGTTTACTGAGGTGGAGTTTTAGAAATGCTAATTCATAAATGTATGATTTCTTCCCCAAACTGTAAAGAACTAAGAAAAAAATCACAAAGAATAAAAATAATCACAAAAAATGTTAATTCTTGTTATCTGTTTGGGATGGTTGTTCTGGAAGACACCAAAAGAAAAGTTGTTCTTGCATTAGTTCCGAGTAGCATAAGAACTACTACACATGAAGAATGAGTTCTTGGTCAGTGTCTGAATTATTTTTATTTTATTTTTGAATGTATTATTTCCCCTGTAGTGTGATATATAGAGACATCTAAGACACAGATATATACAAAATGTTTGTGTTTTTTAGAAACACTTTCCTCCATTTTGAAAGCTTTATAGCACCAAACAATTTCTTTTCAATTGCTTTTATTTCATGACTTTCCTTATGAGGTTGAAGTTGGTAAATCTCTAATCTCTTCCTCAATAGCCCGAAGCACACAGAATCAGGTATGGTCTTAGAGGTGGCCATGCCTTAGCAGAAATTCCATTCCAAACTTCCATTTCTGATAGAAATTCTAAGTATGCTGGAAACAGAAAGAAATTATTATAATTTTAAGCAGGCTCCATGCCCAGCATGGAGCTCAACATGGGTCTTGAACTCCCAACCCTGAGATCAAGACCTAAGCTGAGATCAAGAGTTGGACACTTAAAGAACTGAACCACCTGTGCACCCCCAGAAAGAAATTATTTTAAACTTGATAAGGAATATTTGTCAGACGCTAATGGTAAATATCTTCCTGAGTTGGGAAACATTCACAATATCCCCATGAAGGCTGAGAACAAGAAATGCTGCCCCCTGTAATCATTTTACTTAATGCTTTTCTGTAGATTCTAGCAAGCCATAAGAAAGGAAAGCGAATCAAGAGGTACCAAGTTTGAGACACCTGAGTGGCTCAGTTGGTTGAGCCTTGGCCTTCAGCTTGGGTCATGATCTCAGGGTCCTGGGATTGAGTCCTGCATCAGGCTCCTTGCTCAGTGGGGAGCCTGCTTCTCCCTCTGCCTGCTGCTCCCCCTGTTTGTGCGCTTTCTCTCTCCCTCTCTTTCTGACAAATAAATAAAATCTTTTTTAAAAAAGAGGTACCAATATTAAAAAGGAAGAGATTTAATTATATAATTGTAAATATATGTGTATATATGTGTGTGTGTGTGTGTATATATATATATATATATATATATATGAAAACCTAAATTATTACTCAGACATATAGGAAAAGTTTCCAAAATGTTTCCAAGCTTTTGAACTCATGAAGCCCCACAGCTCAATAACATTTCTCAAAAAACATATTTGATGGGCAGAAAGCATGTACTTTTCTTTCAGTCTACTGAGAAATTGAGAAACCTGTAAGAAATTATGTAAACAACACATAAATTGTTCTGAAGTTTAGAATACAGTATTCTTTTGAAAATAACAGTGATCTATGTAAAATTAAGTAGATTCTGAATTTACAGACTACCTTGTTCTCTAATAGACCTTGAACTTAAAATGAAGAAATATGATAATACCTTTTTTCTTTGTATTCCTTTTAAGCAATACACATGAAATCATATACTTCTCGGACCTCTCATAAAGCTGCACAATTTCATAGGTTATATTTAAAAATAAGCCTTACTTGCAATCTTATCAAGAACCTCAAAACCAAGGTGCCTGAGTGGGTCAGTTGGTTAAGTGTCTGCCTTCGGCATAATCCCAGGGTCCTGGGATCGAGCCCCGCATGGGGCTTCGTGCCCATTGGGGAGTCTGCTTCTCCTTCTGCCTGATGCTTCTCCTGCTTGTGCTCTCTCTCCCTCTGTCAAATAAATAAATAAATAAATAAAACCTTAAAGAAAAAATACTTCAAAACTTTTCCACTTTTTTGAAGTGGAATTCGTGGCCTGAAAAAGAGTACTGAACTAGAAGGTAAAGCCTCACTTGGGATTTAGCTTTCGCTCCTTTTCCTATGAGCTGTGTGTCCTTGGGCAATGTTTAACTTCTCTGATCTATATTTTCTTTTAGCTGTAAAGTTGAGGGTTGTAAAGATTAAATAGATAACTTACACACAGTGCTTTGCAAGCTATAAAATGCTGTGTAAATATTGCACTTTGAGGCAGGTTTAACCAAATCCCAGCAGCTGTGGAGGATTGAAAATAAAAGATAACCTTTTTATATTATCTGCTTTATGCAATAAACAAGAAGATGGCCAGAATGGTAACAGATGTTGTGACTTTGTCATCAGACGTGTGGCTGAAGGAGTGAAGGCTGCTGAGCTGAAGAGCCACAAGCTCAGGGTACGGAGCTGAGGCATCAGGATTTACCTCCTGCCCTGTGGGAGTCCTACTGTATTATCTGGCTTTCAGTAGTGTCAGATTTTTAAAAAATACTTTATTTATTTATTTGTTAGAGAGAGAGCACACAAATGGAGGGAGGGACAGAGGGACAAACAGACACCCCACTGAGCACGGAGACCAACGTAGGCTCCACTCGGGGCTGGATCCCAGGACCCGGAGATCACTACCCGAGCGGAAGTCAGACGCTTAACCAGCTAAGCTACCCAGGTGCCCCTCAATGGTGTCAGATTTTTAAAAATATTTCTGCTTTATTCACACACAAGTTGTCAATCTTCCCTCACCCATTTTTCTCTCATCATAATATGCCCTTAACCTAAAAACTAGAAAGGGGGCGGGCTGTCTTCAGATGGGCCCTTGGCTAACTTCTCTACTTGTAGAATCTTTCCGAAGAGGGGTAGGTGGCACTTGGATGTGATCTCAGAAGAAAAGTCAGCACACGTATGGGGGGGGTAGGGAGGGGGACAGGGAGGAATCCGAAGCATATGGAAATGGAACAGGAGGACAGCAGACAATTGTTCAACCTTTGAGGCACATATGCACTGGAAGGTATTGGGTGGCAAGTCTGGATGCCTGTGGGAATTCTCAGAAAAGGATGCTCATGACAAGAGAAGTGGGGAGCTGATGCCTACGTTAGAAAACTGCTCAGGAAAGCACAAATTAAGATTGATGTTTGGAACTCCAATTTCCATACTTTCTATTGTTTCTTTTTCGTAATAATGAGTCTGTCTTTCTACCTCTCTTTATTCAATCAAGTAAGACGCAGTGAGTTTAATGAGTTTTGATTTTTCCCAGTCAGGAAGACCTGTCAATATTTCATAGGCAAGCAGAAAGAGGCACTAAAAGAACCCTATTAAAATATTTTAGTCACTTCTGAAGATCCAAAGACAGTTCCTTTTTGCAAAGCTTTATTCTCTTTTATGAATTCGTCTCTTCACGGATTTGTCTTTTGTGATCACTCCGAGATCAAGCAGCTCATACAATGTACGTGAGTCAGTTTTACTGATCCAACCCCGTGGCCTGTTGCCTCTGCCTCCCTAGCTGTCAAGCTGCAATTAAGTTGTCAAAAATGTTCAGCTTGCTACCTATTTACAATGTAAACAAATGGTTGTTAATATCAAACTATTTGTGAATACAGGATTTTTGCACATTTTCTTGGCTAAAAGGGCATCCAAAAAAAAAAACAAACCCAAAAAACAACTTCCAAAATAGTTGAGGTTTTTATCAGAGACAGGAAGATTGAATGGGAGTTATGATTTTTGTCATAATAAAGAGTGAAGCAAAGTTTTTGAGAGAGCTGAGCTATTACATTGTGTTATCAATAGATATATGTATGATTATTGTAACATCACTGTCTCCATGGATGTGGCTTCAGTAAATTGAAAATGTTACATTTACTTTACATAATTATAAGTGTGCTGTTCTGCACGCTCCTTTAAATTTTTTATTTTATTTTTTCCAGCTTTGTTGAGGTATAATTGGCAAATAAAATTGTGTATATTTGAAGTGTACAATGTAATAATTTGCTCCTTTTGTCTATTTATACTCGCATGAGTACTGGGGAAAAGCTTTCCTTCAAATATAGTGGGGTAGATGTGAATTGCTTTGTAACACCTGGATGTATGAATTGTTACTGTATCTATGTATCCAAATCAAATATTAGTTATATTTGGGGGAATTTCAACCTCTTGTTATGGTCTTCTAAAAATCCAGCTTGGATGGGGTTTTTTGCCCTGTCTAGCAAATGAGGTGAGGTCCAGGCTTTAGTTGGAAGCATTGAGCTTTACTGATATAGCTCTTTTTTTGCTGCATGACTCTGTTGTCCAGAACAGTTCTCCCCATCTTTCAGACTCTGATGCTTCGGACAGGCTCAAAGACAACAAATGTAGACCTCTCCACTGACCAGTAACTCAGCTATAGTGACCCTCCCTGATGTTCCTAAGGCTGATGTAGTCAGGCAACACCTCACTGGGATGTTGTCATTTGAGTTAGAGGGAAGGAACTGAAGAGTCATCAGATGGGTATCAGAGAGAATAGCATTCCAGGTAGAAGGTAGAGTCTGTACAAAGGCCCTGAGGCAGGAGCTTACCTGGAATGTTTGAGGAGCAGCAAAAAGGCCAGGTCAGCCACAGCAGAGTAAGTGCTGGGGAGGGTAGTAAAGGCAAGCTCATAGCGGTGTAGGGTTTTGGAGGCCACTGTTTGCATAAAATGGGGCAAATACTGAAGTGTTTGGAGAATCAGTTTGGCTGTGTGGAGAACAGCCATGGACAATAGAATGTATTTCTCACAGCTCTGGAGGCTGGATATCTGAGATTAGGATGCTGGCATACTCAGGCAAGGGCCCTTCTGGGTTGTAGACTTCTTGTTATATCCTCAGGTGGCAGAAGGGCCAAGGAACTCTCTGAGGCCTCTTTTAGGGCTCTGCTCTCATGACTTAATCATCTCCCAAAGGCCCCACCTCCTAACACCATCACCTTGGCAGTTAAGATTTCAACATATGAATTTAAGAGGATGGGGAACATAAACATGGAGACCCTAGGAGACATTAAATCTGTAAGCATGTTTCCTGAGCAACTGATATAAGCAAACAGAGAGATTATAAATCAGACCGTATTAAGAAGCATCTCATGAATGCCTTTTCAGTGTCTTTTGGGTTATTCTCTCATCCAGACAACACCTAGGTTTTTCTTCAGGGAATCCACTCTTCCTCCTTGGAGTAGTCAGATGCTTTGGTTATTGTGGACCCCACCTCTTGCTCAAAAGAAGGCTTCACTTACCATCAGTCAATCAATGTTTCTTTGGAGACTTCAAGGAGATTCCTAGTAAATGTCCTCTTTTCCCTGCCTAGGTCTGAACAACTGAAAAATAAAACAGAGTAAATATGAAGATCCCAAACAGCACTTTTATTGTCCTAGAGGCCAGGGTAGGGCATGCAAACTCAGGTCTGTTAACCAAGTTGCCTTACCTATACTCAAACCCAAATTACACAGACTTGGGCACTTAATCACAGGTCACTCTGGACTTTGGAAGGTCCTGCTACGTAGAGTAACAGAAGGGAACTCCTGTTCTCTGAGAGGAAGTCTTCTCCCAAAAGGAAGGGCAGAGCTGCATAGAGCATTCTCATCCAGGCTTTACAAAATTCCAATCAGATGAGTTGGTCCCATCTTGCCAGGAGCAGAGAGAGGCTGGAGAGGCTGGAATTAATCAAAGCAACATCAGGAGTGGGGAAAAGCATTCTCTATAACAAATGCCATTTTATTCCTCTTGTCGCAGTGATTGGCTCAGGATGCGTAACAACCCAAGCCTAAGCCAATCAACCTGTTGAAATTTCCTACCTTCAAATGGCATTCTTAGTATCAGATAAACAGTCTTAAAATTTGTATGGAACCATGAAAGACTGAATAGCCAAAGCAACACTGAGAAAGAAGAACAAAGTTGGAGGCACCACGCTCCTTGATTTTAAAGTATATTACAAAGCTACAGTAACCAATATAGCTTTAGTTACATACACACACACTTTATTTATTTATTTATTTATTTATTTATTTATTTATTGCATAGTATTGGCAGAAAAACAGACACATAAATCAATGGAACAGAGTAGAGAGCCCAGAAATAAACCCATGCATATGTGGTCAATTAATTTATGACAAGGGAGCCAAGAATATACACTGGGGAAAGGACAGTCTTCAATTAAATGGTGTTGGGAAAATTGGAGAGCCACATGCAAAAGAATGAAACTGGACCAGTATCTTATACCATCAACTCAAAATGGATTAAGGGTGCCTGGGTGGCTAGGGGCTTTGGTTAAATGTCAGACTCTTGATTTTGGCTCAGGTCATGTTCTCAGGGTCAGAAGATCAAGCCCTGCATTGGGCTCCATGTTCAGTGGGGAGTCTGCTTGAGATTCTCTCCCCCTCTCTCTGCCCCCTCCCCTGCTCACTCTCACTCTCTTGCTCTCAAATAAATAAATAAATAAAATCTTAATAAATAAATAAATAAATAAATAAATAAAATCAATAGATTGGTGAGAATTACAACAGTCTGAGTGAATTGTGAGGGTTTGGTACTTGGAACGGGCCTTGGAAGAGAAGACCTCTTGTTGCAATCACTTTGCTTCCATGAGGAAAGTCAGCTGGAGAATGAAGCTAATGTGGAAGAGACCAGGGTTGTGAAAATCAGGAAATAGAAGATTGGAGCCCTGATCAAAATTAACCTGAAATGTTCCCAGGGCTTTTTCAGTTAAATAAGCCAAGAAAAAATTTTTTTTATCATTTAAGCCAGCTTGAATTAGACCTCCTGTTACTCCAGCCAAAATTATCCTAATCAAACACGTATATCTCATCTCTTCTAAAACTACACTCATTTCCTCACCTCTGGGAAGGTTTCTATAATTGACCCTCTGCATCTTTATACTTGTCTACTAACATTTCCACTTTACCTGCTATGTGCTATAATTTTTGCACTTAATTATAACTTATTATTAGTGCTTTGATAGTATATTTTTTCATTCTCTTTTTCTTTCAGTCTGTGTCCTTATATTTAAAGTGTGTCTCTTACATACAGCATATAGTTGAGTCTTGTTTTTGTTAAAATCTGGTCTGCCAATTTCTATTAGAGTGTTACGGCATTCATATTAAATTAACAACAGATACGGTTGATTTAATAGTTGTTAATATTTTAAAAATTTCCTCTGTTCTGGGGCACCTGAGTGGGTGAGTCGGTTGAGCGTCTGACTTCGGCTCAGGTCATGATCCCAGGGTGCTGGGATTGAGCCCCGCGTCAGGCTCCATGCTCAACGGGGAGCCTGCTTCTCCCTCTTCTGCTCCCCCTGCTTGTGTTCCCTCTCTTGCTGTCTCTCTCTCTGTCAAATAAATGAATAAAATGTTTAAAAATTTTTCATCTGTTCTTTGTTTCTTTGTTCTTCCTTTCCTGTCTTTTTGTTTGTTTGTTTGATTATATAAGCATAACTTAGTATTCCATTTTATTTCCCCTACTGGCTTTCTAGTAATACCTCTTGGCATTATTTTTAGTGGTTACTAGTCTAAAGTTTGCAATATGCATTCTTTTTTTTTTCTTAAAAGAGCAGTTGTTTTTTTGTTTTTGTTTTTTTTAAAAAGATTTTATTTATTTATTCAACAGAGATAGAGACAACCAGTGAGAGAGGGAACACAAGCAGGGGGAGTGGGAGAGGAAGAAGCAGGCTCATAGCAGAGGAGCCTGATGTGGGGCTCGATCCCATAACGCCGGGATCACGCCCTGAGCCAAAGGCAGACACTTAACTGCTGTGCCACCCAGGAGCCCCTGCAATATGCATTCTTAACTAATCCTTATTGTACCATTTCGTAAGCAATCTACGAACTTACTCCAGTGTAGTTAGTTCCATTTATTACCCTTCTGACCTTATGCTGTTGTTGTCACATATTTTTTCTCATCTACTACAATACATTGCCATTATATTTACTTTCTTTTTTTTTTTTGAATATTATATTTATTTATCTGACAGAAAGAGAGAGCATAAGCAGGGGGAGCAGCAGAGGGAGAGGGAGAAACAGGATCCCCTCTGGGTAAGGAGCCTTATGTGGGGCTCTATCCTAGGACACTGAGACCATGAGCTGAGCCCAAGCAGATGCCGCATCACCTGAGTCAACCAGGCGCCCGTTATATTTATTTTAAACAGTCAACAGTCTTCCAAAGAAAAAAAAATTTTTTTTAAGATTTTATTTTTTTATTTGACAAAGACAGCCAGTGAGAGAGGGAACACAAGCAGGGGGAGTGGGAGAGGAAGAAGCAGGCTCATAGCAGAAGAGCCTGATGTGGGGCTCGATCCCAGAATGCCGGGATCACGCCCTGAGCCGAAGGCAGACGCTTAACCGCTGTGCCACCCAGGCGCCCCCCAAAGAAAAAATTTTTAAGAGTATTTTATTTTTGTTCACACTTGTGCTCTTTCCAATGACCTTTAATGGATTCCTTCTGGAATCATCTCTCTTCAGCTCAAAAAATTTCTTCTAGTATGTCTTCATAGCGCAGGTGTTTAAAGGACAACTTCTTTCTGTTTTGTTTTGATTTTGTGTTCATTTGTTAAAGGGTGTTTTCACAGGGTGTAGAATTCAAGCTTGACTGCTCTTTTTTCAGATGACAGTCTATCGTTTTTCCGGCTTCTATTTTTTCTCTGATGGGAAGTCCACCAACATTTTTACTTTTGTTCTCCTATATCGTTGTCCCTTTCCCCCCAGTCTGGCTGCTTTTAGGATGTCTCTAAGTACAATTCTCTTTTTATTTATCTGGCTTAGTGTTTACTTAGATTCTTGGATATATGGGTTTGTTTCTTTCATGAACTTTGGAAAATTCTTTGCCATTACCTCTTCAAATATTTCTTTTTGCCCCAGCCTCTCCTCAATTCCTAGATTTCAGCTATCTATATGCTAGATTACTTGATATTGTCCTGCAGGTCTCTGGTCTCCTTTGTTCCATTTTTTTCTCTCACAATTTTATTTCTTCTTCAGTTTGGATAATTTCTATTGACCTATCTTGAGGTTCACTAGTTCTTTTCCCTGTGATATATGTCTGCTCTGAGCTCATCCAATGCATAGTTCATTTTAGACACTATAATTTTTTAGAGTCTTCTTTTTAGAGTTTCCATTTTTCTGCTGAGATTCTCCATCTCTTTGCTCATTTTGTTCATCTTTTATCCAAATTCTTTAGTGTATTTTTTTTAAGATTTTATTTATTTATTTGACAGAGATAGAGACAGCCAGCGAGAGAGGGAACACAAGCAGGGGGAGTGGGAGAGGAAGAAGCAGGCTCGTAGTGGAGGAGCTTGATGTGGGGCTCGATCCCACAACACCGGGATCACGCCCTGAGCCGAAGGCAGACGCTTAACCGCTGTGCCACCCAGGTGCCCCTCTTTAGTGTATTTTTAATAGTTATTTAAAATTTCTTGTCTGCTAATTCCAATGTTTGGCTTATCTGTGAGTCTGCTTTCCTTATTTTTTTCCTCTTGATGATAAGTCATACTTCTCACTTTTTCATATATCTTGTCATTTTTGTTTTAGACATTTTGTGTGTGTTTGTTTGTAAGTAGTATTCACCCCCAGAAAAGGCAATGCCCTTTCCTCTAGCAGCAAACCAGGTTGATGGGCTGATCTCTTCAGTCTACTCAGAGCTTGGGGCTGGCACGTTGGTTAGTTTCAGTTCAGTTCACCTCTCCTATCCGATGTCTGGAGCATAATCAGTTTCTTCCCTCCGGCAGAGCTTTGAAATCTAAGCACCATTAAACATGAGATCTCTGAGCTTTCCAGTAGAGTCATCAGCTTCTTGTGCCGCAGGAGCCAAGCAGGTAATTTAAACACATGAAGTCATCCAGTCATTGCAATCTGGAGGGTAGGGGGAGCCACAGGTCAACTCTATCCTATTGTTACCATGCAACGATTTGAGTCCAGCACACAGAACCTTTTCTTTTTCTTTTTTCTAAAAGAATCCTGCAATTGAGAACTTGCTGTAAAATTTCCCAATATTTAGTGTTGGCAAATAATTCAAAATTCTTTTAAAACATAGTTCAGCCCTAACAAAATACATGTTAGCTTGATTCAGTCCATGGACCACCAGTTCTCAGTCTGCAGGGTAGTCGAACTTCTTCATTGTAGACAAGAAAGAGAAGACCCCAGGGGCGCCTGGGTGGCACAGCGGTTAAGCGTCTGCCTTCGGCTCAGGGCATGATCCCGGCGTTATGGGATCGAGCCCCACATCAGGCTCCTCCGCTGTGAGCCTGCTTCTTCCTCTCCCACTCCCCCTGCTTGTGTTCCCTCTCTCGCTGGCTGTCTCTATCTCTGTCAAATAAATAAATAAAATCTTTAAAAAAAAAAAAAAGAAAGAGAAGACCCCAAAGTACTTAACCTTACTTCAGCAAAGAGGGCTTTCTGAAGTTAAAAGAAAATGTTTTAATTCTTAGAAATTTAAAAATGTTTAAATTTG
Organism: Ailuropoda melanoleuca; assembly: GCF_002007445.2. Classification (NCBI taxonomy): domain Eukaryota; kingdom Metazoa; phylum Chordata; class Mammalia; order Carnivora; family Ursidae; genus Ailuropoda; species Ailuropoda melanoleuca. The sequence continues at coordinate 68,891,577 of NC_048228.1, read as the reverse complement.
GTTGCTCATTTATTATAAGGCCTTTTTGTCAAGGGTTTTGCAAAGTTAGGAAATACAGAAACTATCCATCCAGTTGTATGTGGCAAAGAGGATTAGCTTGGGTGCGGGCAGTTATGTTTATATGTTGATTTTCTACTATGTAGACAGGTACATCAGTGGTAATTCCAGATAGGTAAGGAAATAGGCAAATTTAAAACATCTCAAACATACCGGTTTTTAACTTACAGACATATACCAATTTTGTTCTGTATCTCCTGAGAAACATAACTATTTCTTCCTACAGCTGACTTCTGTGGGCATGAGATCTGCCAGAGAATAAGACTATGAGTATATATTCCTTGAAAAATTTGTTGCATTTCGAATTGATTCTTTTTAATCTTTTCAAGCCAAACTCTTATTTGCTATTTATAGAGACCTATTTGTTTCAGCTGTTCATACCTGTTTGTAATGACAAAGAAAGGACAGTCAGTATCGCTTCCTGCAAACCATTTTAATATTCCTGTTTCTCCAGACAAAGTGACCCTTAAATAAACATAATTATGGGTGCTGGGGTGCTATATTTTGTAATTAAAACCTAAAAATCCCTCCTTGTCTTATCTTCCTCTTCACATACATACATATACTCGTCCCTTCCTACCCCCTGCAAGCCCAGAACCACAATTCTGCAACTAACTGAGATGAATGTATTTTATGATGCATTTATTTCTCTCTCCAAGCTCTGAAAGAAAAACTGGCTAGAAGCCAATGAACATTAAGAACTCATTTCTTGGCAAGCAGCTACTATTATTTGTTCAAAACATATTCATAGAGTTGCCACTGTAACAACTTGGAAAGTAGATTAAAATCACACCATCCTTTTCCACCCCCCAGTAACTTTGCATTTCAATGCCTCCCTGAACATTTCAGGAATAATCAACAGGACTCAGATTTTTCTCTTTCAGCTCGAAGGCTAGAAGTTTGAATGATAGAGCTGTCAAGTCTTGGAAGATTTGACTGAACTCCTCTTTCCTCTCTTGCCCCTGTAGGCCTTCCCTAAGATTCTGTCTTTCTCTTGTTCCTCACTCTTTTCCTCAAAGCTCTTGCATCTCCCGTGGTGTCAATGATTTCTTTTATAAGATCAATGATTGGGGCGCCTGGGCAGCTCAGTCGGTTAAGCGTCTGCCTTCGGCTCAGGTCATGATCCCGGGGTCCTGGGATCGAGCCCCATATTGGGCTCCCTGTTCAGTGGGGAGTCTGCTTTTCCCTCTCCCTCTACCCCTCCCCCTCCCCCTCGCTCATGCTCTCTCTCTCTCAAATAAATAAAACCTTTTAAAAAAAAAGGAAAAAACCCCCATATGCTTAAAAATATATATATAGCAACGATTAGTGACCTTACATGGGATCAGTGACCTCCTGTTAGAAGATTTGCAGATCTAACGTCACTCTCTCTGTGTACGACAAAATACACACAACACAAAATTTGCCCCGTAACCCTTTTTAAGTGTGTAGTTCAGTGGCACTAATGCATTCGCATTGGCGTGGACCCATCACCACCATCCGTCTCCAGAACTTTTCATCTCTCCAAACTGCAACTTTTTATCCATTAAACAATAATTCTCCATTCCTCCCCTCACATGGCCCCTGGAAACCACCATTCTACTCTGTCTCTACAAATTTGACTGGTGTAGGCACCTCAAATAAGTGGACTCATACAGTATTTGTCCTTTTGTGACTAGCTTATTTCACTTAGCATAACATCTTCAGGGTTCACCTGTGTTGAAGAATGGGTCAGAATTTCATTCTTTTTTAATGCTGAATGATAGTCATTGCATGTGGACACAGCCTTTTGTTTATCTGTTCATCTGCTGACAGATATTTGGTTTGTTTCCACCGTTTGGCTGTTGTGAATCATGCTATGAACATGGGTGTACAAATATTTCTTCTAGCTCCCTCTGTCCTGAGCACCGCATCTCCAGCTGTTGCTGGACGCTTTCCCTCGGCTGAGCTGTGGCTGACCCCTCCTTCTGAACGAAACCCCCATCCCCCCCCCCCCCCCCCCCCCCGCAACGCAGGCTTTGGAAAGACAAGGTATCTTTACTTTCATCCATTTTTATTGTCACTGCCTGAACTTAGACTCTTAATATTTCTACCTCTTAGTTTCCTTAATTAATGAATTAACTGACTCCATTAGGCGTGCTGTGTTTCCCTACACCAACCTTGTAGCTATGCCACTCTCTAAACCAGGAGAGCCCTTCTTTCCTCTGTACCTTGCCATCTTCTTGACACCTTCCTGTGCACTCCAGCTACCCTTCTTGGATCTCTTCGGAGATTGTTATCCATCTCTCTTTTCAGAGCAAATAAATGTCTTGGAATTTTTTGTCCACTTTCCTATGCTGTAGTTCCCCAACACGGTTGTGCCTGTTGGAGAGCAAGGACTGCATCATTTACTCAGCCATTCTGCAGTGACTGAGTATCTACATTTTTGGCCCCGTTCTAGGCTCACAGACTAGCTTGTGGTATGCTCCCTGCTTTTAAGATGCTCACTTTTTAATGGAGATATAGCACAAAAGCAAATCATTATAAGTCACATGAAAATGTCTTTAGGAAAACCTTGGGCAAAGCTAACTTTACCAAGGGGAACTGAAGAGGTCGTATGCTTCCTGACATTCTGCATTGACACATGACCCACTGAAAATTACAGAAGTTCCTTGTGGGTGATATCTCATGATTTTCACAATTGATTTTTCTCTTTGCCTAGAGAAGCCTTTAGCCTTTCCATACATTTGCCGGCAGTATCCATATGTATATTTTTTTGTCTATTTAATGTAAATTCAATTTGCCAACTTACAGTACATCATTAGTTTCAGATGTAGTGTTCAATAATTTATCAGTTGCGTATAACACCCAGTGCTCATCACATCATGTGCCCTCCTTAATGCCCATCACCCCGTTACCCCATCCCCCCACCCACATTTCCTCCAGCAATCCTCAGTTTGTTTCCTATAGTTAAGAGTCTGTCATGGTTTGTCTCCCTCTCTGATGACTTCCCATTCAGTTTTCCCTCCCTTCCCCAAAGGCCTTTGCCCTATTTCTTATATTCCACATGTGAGTGAAACCATATAATAATTGTCTTTCTCTGATTGACTTATTTTGCTCAGCATAATACCCTCCAGTTCCATCCACACCGATGTAAATGGTAAGTATTCATCCCTTCCGATGGCTGAGTAATAGTCCATTGTGTGTATGTGTGTGTGTGTGTGTATATATATATATATATATATATATACACCTCATCTTCTTGTGTGGGCTCTTTCCAGAGTTTGGCTATTGTGGACATTGATGCTATAAACATTGGGGTGCAGGTGCCCCTTTGAATTACTGCATTTGTATCTTTGGGGTAATACCTAGTGATGCAGTTGCTGGGTCATAGGGTAGCTCTATTTCTAACTTCTTGAGGAAATTCCATACCATTTTCTAGAGTTGCTGCACCAGCTTGCATTCCCACCCACAGAGTAGGAGGGTTCCCCTTTCTCCACATCCTCACAAACATCTGTTGTTTCCTGACTTGTTTATGTTAGCCATTCTGACTGCTGTGAGGTGGTATCTCATTGTGATTTTGATTTGTATTTCCCTGATGCCAAGTGATGTGGAGCATTTTTCATGTGTCTGTTGACCATTTGGATGTCTTCTTTGGAGAAATGTCTGTTCATGTCTTCTTCCCATTTCTTGATTGGATTATTTGTTTTTTGGGTGTTGAGTTCGATAAGAAAAACAGTCTGGGTCAAAGGAACTGGAATGACGATCCTCACTTATAATTCCACTTGGTGATGGATACATGTAATTGCCCCTCCCAGTGCTCTGGTGCTCCAGGGGGCAGGGAAGTGTCAGGGTACATGGGTTACATTCCAGAAACTTGGATGATTGATGGGGGAGGGGTTGTTTGGAAGACACAGGTGATGGCACTCAGGTGGCACTCAGTTTGCAAAAGAAGGCATGGTAAAAATCTGAGATGATGTCATTTTAATGGGGGTGGGAAACTGATAAAGAGCTACCTTCATTTCTCTTCTCTTCTCAGGAGGCCCATACCCGAAGGCCTGCTCAGTATAGTTGGTTTCATGGGTCACAGAAGGAAAAACCTTTCCCTACCTCCGTGGGAAGATCTACCACTACTGGGATGCCATCCCAGCTCATTAATGCTGTGTCTGCTGGTGTTCCTCACCTGTAGGTTCAAGTAAATGTGAGGCCATTCATTTCTTCATTGATTCATTCGTTCCTTCCTTCATTCAATAATCATTTGTGGAAGCTTTATGTGAGGGGCTCAGGGTAAATCACACAAATGGTGTTTAACCTTAGACCCTGTGATACGTTCTATGAAGAAAGTGCACGTGCTGGCCATAAAGAAACATGAAAACGGATCCTCTGAACTTGTTGAGAGAAGTGCTTTCCAAGGCGATGACATTTAAGTTGACAGAAAGCTGAGAAGGAGCTGGGCACCCTTAGAGTAGAGGGAAGAATGTTTCAGAGGAGACAGAGCAGGGTGTGAGGATCGTGGGCTGGGGGGGTGCAAGTAGGGAGGGGAACTAGAGAGCACAAATCCCATCTATAGGGAACACTTTGATGTAGCCAGAGTACAGACGAGGCTACCAGACTGCCTGATTCCAGGACCAATTCTGCCTCTTACTATGCTGTGACCTCATGCAAGTTCCATTCCTCAGTTTCCTTATCTATAAGATGGGGATTAAAAATAATACCTATGTAACAGAGTTTCAAGAGGAGACATAAACTCAGATTTTTTAAAAATAAAATTTACCAGTTTTCAAAATTTGGCCACTAATTTTAAAAGGATTTTTAAAAACTGGGCAAGCATCTATGAACTCATTGCCTGGGAGTCATCAGTTGGCAGCCTTTTGCTCAGGACCCCATGTGCCACGCTACCTAGTTTGGATTTTTTCCCTAAGTGGGAACTCATTGAGGTGACATGGTCTGATTTATGTTTTGAATGTGATGTGACTGCCCACGAGAAGATGGATTAGAGAGGGTAGCAGTAAAGCAGGAAGACCTGGTAAGACTTCAGCGTGGTTTCTGGAAGGACTCCAGAACATTTGAATGCCCTACCTCTCCTGATCAGTTGCTTCCTTTTCCATCCCATCCTACCAAACTCCCATTAGTTCAGAGTCATTTTTTAAGATTGTCCTAGGTCTTCATTTACTTAAAAAAAAAAAACACCAAGAACACCATAGACTGTCTTTTTAAGAGTTAATTTAAGATCACAACAAAATTGAGTGGAAGGTACAGAGATTTCCTCATTACTCCCTGGCTCAACACGTACAGAGCCTCCCCCTTTTCAACATCCTACATCAGGATTACCATTTTTCACAATTGATCAACCTACATTGACACATTGTTATAACCCAAAGTCCCTAGTTTACATTAAGATTCACTCGTTATTATACATTCTATGGGTTTAGACATGTATCTACCATTATGGTATCAGAGCCAGTAGTCTTACTGCCCTGAAATTCCATAGTGCTCAGCCTATTCATCCTTCTGTCCCTCTTACCCCTGGCAACCACTGATTGCTTTGCTGTCTCCATTTTTGCTTTTTCCAGAATGTCATATAGTCAGAATGTTCAGTATGTAATCTTTGCAGATTGGCTTCTTTCACTAAGTAATATGCACTTAAGTTTCCTCCATGTCTTTTCATGGCCCGATAGCTCATTTATTTTTTACCACTGAGTAATATTCCATTGTCTGGTTGCCCCACAGTTTATCCACTCACCCATTGAAGGACATCTTAGTTGCTTCCAAGTTTTGGCAAGTATGAATAAAACTGCCGTAAACATCTGTGTACAGGTTTTTGTGTGGACATACTTTCAACTCTTTTGAGTCAATACCAAGGAGCACAATTGTTAAATCATGCGATGAAAGTATGTTTAGTGTTGTAAGAAGTCACCAAACAGCCTTCCAAAGTGGCCACACCGTTTTGCATCTCCTCCAGCAGTGAGTGACACTTCCTGATGTTCCGTGAGCTTACCAGCATTTGATCTTGTCGGTGTTCTGAATGTTGGGCACCCTAATAGGTGTGTAGTGTATCTCATTTAAATTTGCGTTTCCCTGATGGCACTTGATTTGAGCACCTTTTCATGCGCTTGTTTGCCATCTGTATATCTTCTCCGGTGAGGTGTCTGTTAAGGCATTTGGCCCATGTCTATCTGGTTGTTTGTTTTCTTACTGCTGAGTTTTAAGAGTTCTTTGTATATTTTGGATTTAACTTTACTTTCGGAAGCTCCTCCCCACATTATCTACTCATTTACTCATTCATTCATTCCTTCATTTAACAAATACTTATTTTTTTTTAAGATTTCATTTATTTGTTTGAGAGAGAGAGCAGGAGAGAGAGAGAAAGCATGAGCAAGGGGGAGGGACAGAGAGAGAGGGAGAAGCAGACTCCCCGCTGAGCAGGGAGCCTCATGCAGGACTCGATTCCAGGACTCTGGGATTGTGCCCTGAGCCCAAGGCAGACACTTAACCGACTGAGCCACCCAGGCGCCCTAACAAATACTTATTTAGTATTGTCCTCCGTGCCAGCCACTGTTACGAGCACTTTACATTTAGTTCTCAGAGCTTTCTAGAGGTAGATACTATTACTATCTCATTTTACAGATGTCTTGCTCCAGGTCACACTTGTGGAATGGTGAAGAGTTTTTATCTGGGCAGTCTGGCTCCAGAAGGCACTCAGTGTATTTATTTGTTGGATAAACGGATGATACTGAGATGCTTTTTCTATTCACCCTTTCTCCCTGGTTCTCTTTTGTCTCTTCCCTTTCCCTTTATCTCCCAATCCCTCTTCTTTCTTGTCTTCCTCAAATTCATAATCTCTTCACCTGACAAGAGATATTTTCCCTCTTCTTGTTCATGTATTTTGAAGTGAACGGCTGCTATTTTTTCCCTCCAAATTATCATCCTCATTTTCATTTTTTTTAAAGATTTTATTTATTTATTTGACAGAGATAGAGACAGCCAGCGAGAGAGGGAACACAAGCAGGGGGAGTGGGAGAGGAAGAAGCAGGCTCCTAGCGGAGGAGCCTGATGTGGGGCTCGATCCCAGAACGCCGGGATCACGCCCTGAGCCGAAGGCAGACGCTTAACCGCTGTGCCACCCAGGTGCCCCATCATCCTCATTTTCAAATACGTGCTCATACAATACTGCTCCCCACCCCACCCCCCAAATATACGGCAGCTTCAGCAAATGGAATCATGAGTTAGAGGCATAATACTTGCAAACATAATAATGTTGAATAAAAATAGAGGAGAAAGAGAAGAATTCTACTTTGCACTGGAAAAAAGATAGTGGGCAATATTTCTCAACTGTCTTGACATTCTAACTCTCTCAATAAAAGATAAATATGATTTCCTTTAAACGGTTTGCTTGTGAAATATTTTCATGTTTCAAATTTGTTTTGGTTATTAAGCTTATGTAAGCTAGTAAAGCAGAAATTAAGTTAGAAAAGTCTCGTCAGGGTTGAAAGTGGCAATAACTCATTAATCTAGACCTCTTTAAAATGAGACAATTTCTTGCAATGAATGTTTTTAGTTCCTGAAATGCTTGTCACTTGAGACCATGCAACTACCTGTAAATACAAATGGTCTTATTTTCCTGTGGATAAAGCATTTAATACTATTTTGTACTAGAGGTAGTGTTTCTAATGAGAAGTCTAGCTGCTCGTTGTTGGCCCCATGAGGTCAGGGAGGTATACATTGAGAAGAGGAGACTCTATTTTGCAAGGGGAAAAAATGATCACCAAGAGGTCAAGTGACCTGACATTGACTAGAGGAACAAATGAAGCTCTGGAGAATTCTAAGAAAGCCCAGATTTCTCTTCTGGAGATCACTGGCCCTGAGGAACAAAGGAAAGGTGAAAGCTTAGTTTTTCCTATGTTGACAGTTTTTTTTTAAAACCTTTTAAATCACGTATGATACTGGACTATTCCCCACTCTTTTATACCATTAGGGAATATGTTTAGAATAGCTTTCCTGGGGGCACCTGGGTGGCTTAGTTGGTTGGGCGACTGCCCTCGGCTTGGGTCATGATCCTTGAGTCCCAAGATTGAGTCCCACATTGAGCTCCTTGCTCAGCGGGGAGTCTGCTTCTCTCCTTCACTCTCTCTCAAATAAATAAATAAAATCTTTAAAAAAAAAAAAGAAGAAGAGCTTTCCTGGTATTTTGTGTTGTCAAATATGGCGAGAGCGCCGTGTCACAGAAACAACAGTCCACTGAGTTCCCGACTCCTGGCCCTGCCGACAACCAGCTGCATGCCCTTGGGCGCGTCCTCACTGTTCCAGCCTCCGTCCCCCAACCAGCAGGAGGAAGACGTAGAACAGGAAGATCATGAGCTTTTTTCAGTTGTAATAGTCAGCACCACAATTCTTTTGCTTTATTTCCTTTTCCTTTTTGTTCTTTATAACAAGCTCGCAAGACACACTTCACAAGAGAGAATGTGCAAGACACCGTTGAAGTACATCACTTTCTCCCTTCTGGTTTGGGTTAGGCATCTAATAATTCCTTTCTAAAAAAATGAGTTGCTCTGTGTGTTTTCACAAAAAAGGAGCAGTTCACAATCAGTCTGGGCCGTAAGAGAGCGCCCTTCCTGCTCAGTGGAGGGAAACCCTTCTGTCCGGCAAGGGCAGAATGACTGGCTGACAGGTGAAGAGGCTGCAAGGGTCCCTGGGCATTAATCTGTTTGATTTCGTTCTGGCACCTTGACCGTATTCACCAAAGACCTGGACCTTTCCTGTATACCACATGGACAGTGAATGGCTGCCTTTCATTCTGCTTTGCTATTAACTCATATCCATATATGTGTACCAAATTTCTAGAAAATAATGTGTACAGCATGGGGAATACAGTGATGTCAAAAGCACTTCCCTAATCTACTGAGATTTGGATGGGCATCACAAAATGTGCTCTTTCTTTGGGGATATGCAGCTTGTCTTCGCCTTTGTTTGGATCCTTTTAGTCATGAAGATCAGGACACTCAAATTGCCCTTAGCAAAATGAGGAACTCCACTGACTTTTAACGTTGCCTAGTCCAGGCGTAGCTGGATTTCACTGGAGTCATGTCCATTTGTTGGCTGGATTCCCGCGTGTTGACCTTGCTGTCAGGCAGACCTTTGCTGGGGAGGTGAAATCCAGCCAAGCAGCCAGCCTCATCTCGACAGCTTGTGTTCAACAGCATATAGAGGACCCGTTGCCTGGTCCCTTCAGCACAAGTTGTGGCATTAGCTGAGTTGGTCTTCTCGAGTGGAGTGCCATCTCTGAACAAGTCACAGCGGCTGTGGGGGTTGGTGGCGCAGGGGAGCAGGGGTGCTCTGATAGGCTGGGCTTAGTTACAGGTCAACAGAAGGAGCTGAGAATGTGGTCAACCTCACTCCTTCGAGAGGCCGCGACTGAGAGTAGTGGAGGGGGAGTAATATTTCCAAAGAGAAGGGAGGGATGACATCACCCCAAGAAGAGTGAATGAATGCTCGGCAAGCAAAGAGGACCAGTATTGACATAACCTCATCACATGAACCTCTTGATTCAGAAAAATAAGTGAAGGGGGTCTGGGCAGGAAGAGAGGACCAGGAGACATACCAGGAATGGGCTAGAAACCCGACCAGCCCAGGATTGTCTTGTTCTGAGGACTGATTGGACTAGGTACTATATCCACCACTTCTCTGGTTATCTTCATCAATATTACAAGTTAGAACTCTGACGAATCCTTAGGAAAGCTGCTCCTTACAATGCATACACAGAGTTTTAGTACATTATTGTCTAAATGTTGAAAAGGGTTTCTTTTTTCCCTCCCTCACTGCATTTTGGCTTTTCATAGTGTGCAATTTTGCTGCGTTTATAATCATTATGTACTTTGTTTGGGGAGAATGCATTTTGTCATAAAAGCTTTTCATACAACTAGAGGAATGATCAGCCTCCCTATCAATATTCCAGCACAACCCGCGCCTTCCCTCCGAGAATATTTAAAATAGGTTGCGAAACTCAGATGTAGAGCAGTTGCAAAACTAACACCAATTGGATTCTCTTAATTGAGAAATAACTAATCAGTGCATGACAATATTAGAGCACTACCAAAAAACCCTCCACGTATTCCTCTCACTTTCCCTATCACAAAGTTACCATTTAAACCTAGCTTTGTTTGTGATCGAACAACGTAGCCCTTATGCACAAAGTGAGACTAAACTAACGCAAAGACTTTTTTCCCTATGAATAGGAAAAATGAATGTTTTTTTTTTATTTAAAGGAAACTGTATTTAAAATGTAATTTTTGGAAAATATAATAAAGTCAAATATAAATATTGTGAACAGATGTTTCTTAAGAAGTTTCTGAAATGAATAGTCACCATCTGGAGCCATTTACAATAAGAAGAAGGTAAGCATGCACCTGTTCCTTTCTTTAAAAGGATGTAATCTCTGCACCAAATTATAAACAAGTATGGCAGTTTCCATAAAAATGCAATATTCAATTTGCCAAAACTGTTGAGAAAAATATTGATAAGAATGTGGTTTTGAAAAGTGTGCTTCTAAAAGGCCCAGTCTCTTCCGATTTCATTGTGTACTTGCAATGTTTTAAAGATAAAACTCTTCAAAGTGGGTGCATGTTCCACCATGTTGGAGACAGACACAAGCCGGAATAGCCATGGCCACCACCGCCACCGCTGTCCAAGGTTTCTCTTCACCCGTCGCCACGCTGCAACCCCGTCCTCTGCAGTGTTGTGTTCCAGCAACTTGCACTAAGAGGTGGTTTTTTCCTCCATCCTTTGAATCAGGACTAACCTCGTGACTTGCTTTGAACAACAAAATGCAGGATAAGGGACAGCCTGTCTGTTCCAGATTTGACCTCCAGAGGATTTGCACACTTTCGTTCTCTCTCGTGGAGCCCTGCCACAACCATGTGTATAAGCCCGGGCAGCCTGCTGGAGGATGAGAGACCCCATGGGGGAGAGCCCAGTTTTCCCTGCAAAGCCCATCCTAGAGCAGCTTGCAGCCAACCGACCCCCCACATGTGAGGGAACCAGCCAAGATCAGCAGAAGTGCCTCTATCATCAGCCCTTAGCCTTTTGCCCATGGCAGGAGGATCGTGATTTTTTGATGACCAGTGATTGACAGGGGATGATGCCAGTTGCTAAAGAATTTGAACCTCTGGCTGCTGTCCTTTTATCATCTCCTTGAATGATAAGCAGGTACAGTCGCAGGGATGTAGTTCAAAAGAGAAGACGTGGGGACTTACAGGTAGATCTCAATATGCAGGTTGGAAAGTTTGAAAACATGAAATAGGAAACACAAACTTGGTGTAGGAATATGCTTAAATGACTGAATAGGATAACCTATATTTATTAATTTCAGCATATTTTTTAATATAGTTACAAACCTGGCTCATCTCTTTGTTGAAACCTGTCCCTCCACAAGTGAATTTTCTTGTTTCAACAGTTGCTTCCACTTGCTGTATGTTTATATTTAAAATTCAATTAATTAATTTATAAATTAGTTCTACTTGCTTCCTGGCTAATTAATCTTAATTAGAATAGTTTCACTGTAACCACATTGATTGGGTTATAGTAACTCCACCAGCAGACTGACGTGTTAGTTACTGACAATGGATTTCAAAGAATAGAACAATCAAGGTTATTTTTCACATTTGTGATGATCATTTACTGGTTACCTCCCTGGCACCCATCTTCCACTTTCCCTTCTATCCTTACTACAAGATTTCTTTCTCTTAGTCATGTGATTTGGGTGGGAATACCCTTACTCCCAATTCCAGGGACAGGCTCTGGTTGGCTTCTATCCCACAGCCACATGTGGTTGTTCTAGGATAAAGCACAACACAATCAGAGTCAATAATATGCAAGGAGGTGTTTGTTGGATTTCTCGTTTGCAGAAGCTTGGCTGTTTCCTAGCATGATGTGAGATCTGGAATTATGGAGGGCATTTTTCTATGAGATTCTGGAGTTGTCAGGGGGCCACAAAATGAGACCTAAGGATGACGCCACACCATAAAAAGCAAAAAAGAGAGATAGAGAGAAAAAATGGGTTTTTGAAAACGCTGATTCTTGTCCTCCTGTCTGCTAGCCAAACTCAAGGATCCCAACCCAAGCATCCTTCCCCCGTGCCCCCAGCGTGTCAGCAAACTTCTCCCCAGCCTGAGTCCCCTCGTACCTCTCTCTTCTGACACTTATTACATTTGTGGTGACTTATTCAATGTCTATCTACTCTCCTGGACCTTAAGTTCCTTGAAGGTGGGGACTGTAACTGTTTTGTAAATTTTGCCCCTGCACTTTAATTTTCCGTTGGAAAAAAATACTTTGCAGAAAGAAAATGAAATGCGAAAAGCACCTTCTTTAGGATGCTTACCTAAAAAAGAAACACAAATCATTCCTTTTTTTAAGAAAAAAAATCATGTTTACATAAGCAAAAAGAACTGGAAATGAGCTTAAAAGGAAAGTAAGTGTTTTGCATAAAATAAATTTCTTAAAAATATATTCCTAACTCATAAGATAAGGAAGTGTATACAAGAGGCACCAGGGTGGCTCAGTTGGTTAAGCATCAGACTCTTGATTTCGGCTCAGGTCATGATCTCAGGGTCATGGAACTGACCCCGTGGGGCTCCATGCTCAGTGGGGCATCTGCTTGTGATGCTCTCCCTTTTCGTCTCTCTCTGCCCTTCCCCCACCCTCATGCGGTCTCTGTTTCTCTAAAATAAATAAATACTCTTTATTTTTAAAAAAGATTTTATTTATTTATTTGAGAGAGAGAGAGAGAGAGAGAAAACGAGTAGGCGGGAGGGGCAGAGGGAGAAGCAAACTCCCTGCTGAGCGGAGAGCCCGATGCAGGGCTCGAACCCAAGATCCTGAGATCATGACCTGAGCTAAAGGCAGATGCTTAACTGACTGAGCCACTCAGGTGCCCCAATAAATAAGCTCTAATTAAAAAAAAAAAAGAAGTGTATACAGATGCCCTTTTTAAAAGAAGATTTAAAACCCATTATTTAAATAAGCCTCTTACAAAACAATCAATTCGGGAAAGCAAAGAAGTAAAAACTCTGGAACCTCTCAAACATAGCTCTATTTTTGTACCTATTTGTTAACTGCAGAGGGAATTGCTGACACAAAAAGTTAGATAGATGGTGTAAATTGGAGGCAATTGCTAATAACAATGTTGCAAGTAAAAAATTTGAATTATAAACGTTGACTAATTGTCATTACATGCAATTTCTTTTGATAGGATTCTTTTAAAAGTAGTCCAAATTTTAGTTTAATGCACTTAAAAAATAAAATTTATGCTACCTATCAAAAGAAAACGTGGGCTGATTGTTAGTTCAGCCTTTGTATTTAGGGTAAATGAGTCAGAACCTTCCAGCACCTAAGCTTTTCATAAGTGGTAAACTAAGATTCTCGGAAATCTCTATTAACCCTTTCTAGCCACAGAAGCAGTGTTCAAGACACTCCAGATTGAGAGCTGTGCTAATGGAGAAGACAGGAGAGCCCAGAATATGCATGGAGTTCCTTCTCCTGTTGCACTCAGCCAAGTTAGCCCCTATGGCCGTCAGTTATCAGAGCCTTACTTTCAAACAGGCAGTTTTAAAACTTAGCATATTATAACTATATTTAAGGCCCCAAATACACCACACATACTTTTAGGTATTTTGTGATCCTGATGACAATAACGGATACTCTTCATAGCACAATGCTAAGTGCCCTGCCTACATCACCTTCACCTTCACCACAATCTCATGTGATAGCTACTACTATTTATTTCCCTTATGCAGTGGAAGCAACGGAGGCTCCGAGAGATTAAGTAACTTGCCCACAGTCACACAGCTAGGGGGAGCTAGAATTACCAGCCATGTTTTGTTGCTGTGTTGTTTTGTTGTTTTGTTTTGTTGTTTTGTTTTTATTAAAGCTCTGTTGGCCTTTTTTTTTTTTAAGATTTTATTTACTTATTTGTCAGAGAGAGAGAGAAGGAAAGAGCACAAGCATGGGGAGCCGCAGGGAGAGGGAGAACAGGCTCCCTGCTGAGCAGGAGGCCCAATGTGGGACCTGTTCCCGGGACCCCAGGATCATGACCTGAGCCAAAGACAGACGCTTAGCTGACTGAGCCACCCGGGCACCCCACCAGCCATGTTTTCTGCCTCCGAAGCCAGTAGATTCAGCCACAGTGGTATACTGGCCTTCGTCAGATTATGAATTTGAATGGCACTGTTCTGGTAAAGCGTTGGGGATGATACCAACCTCAGATTATGCAATGATAAAAAGCTTAATTTGATACCATATGGGATTTTTCTAACTTCCCTCAGGCAGTATTTTTCCTCACAAAGAGTTTAACAAACAAAAATATTTCTTTAAAAGAAAAAAAAACACATTTCTTTCTTCCAGGAAATGAGAGGACTTCTCTTATCTCTGAACAAACAAAGGCTATCAGTATGGGTTTGATTTTCAAATACTTCTGTTTTAAAATAGTTTAAATTGTAATTGTGTAGATAAGCCCTGCCCGTCTCCCTATCAGTCAGGAGCGAGGATTTCCTGGAAGGCAGTCTAATGGGAAAAGCTGCGCACTGCCCTGTGGTGATCTGCCCCGGGGATGATGGAATTGACACTTCCAAGATGAGAACATTTTCCAAAAAAATTAATTCCTCTTAAGCAGAGAATTGGGAAGCCTGCAGTCCAACTCACAGCAGCAGTTTTGATACCTGTCCCGTGGCAGGTGCTGTGCTCCCTGCTTGTATCTGGTTGTCTGTCCGCTCGCTGCCCCCCCACAGAGCCTCCTGGGCTGGTTGGAGTCAGACTGGGGCTCTACTGAAACATACATGAATCTCACTCTTTTCCTGCGTGTACCCAAAGACACGTCATTAGGCTCCTACTAATGGCAGCGGAAAGAGAAGCACACAGGTCAGTCCCGACGTGCAGCATGAAATGAGTAGCAGGCCAGGGGTGCCTGGTGGCTCAGTCCGTGGAGCATGGGACTCTTGACTTCAGCTCAGGTCATGATCTCAGGGTCGTGGAAACGAGACCCGCTTCAGGCTCAACAGGGAGTCTGCTTGAGGATTCTCTCCCCCTCTCCCTCTGCGCTCTCTATCTTTCTGAAATAAATACATAAAATCTTTAAAAACAAGCAAACAAAAATGACTAGCAGGCCATTCAATGAGTTGACACCATCCCACTCCACCTCTATGCCCTGCCCTAGGCCCGTTAACACCCGATGTGCCTCAGGACAGAGGTGGATGGAGGGAAGAGGCAGTCAGGGGCTCCAGAGGCCCAGTGAGGAAATGACTAAGCACCACAGAGGAGAAATAATGAAAGCAGTGAGCGCTCGGGAACTTACGAGCGGCTAGCTCTCTACCTTTACAACCACCAGCCCGGGTAAGGTGAGAGGATTGCATTTCCCAGATGAGGAGACTGAGACTCAGGGAGGTCACGAAAGCAGAGCAGACTTGGGATTGAAGGCCGGAAACGTCTGACTGTAATCCAACGCTCTTTCTACTGCAGGACTGATGGTGTGTATAGAGGCTGGGATCCAGAAACTCACTGCCTGCTGGAACCCCAGGATTAGGCCGCACTGCCCAGCACTGCGAGGGCTGGGACAAGCATGGGGCATGGCTCTCTGCTTGCCGGAGGATGTAGTCTTACTTGCTCTGGGACTCTGGTCCAACAATTATTTCTACTCTTGACTGCATTTTTCCATCTCTCTCCTCACTTATTAACGGGCTTACATTTTCTTGATCTTGATAAAAAAAAGCCAAAACCTTTTCCTTGACCTTGCTATGCCTTTAAGCACCTGCCTTATCTGCTATTTGTTGCCCTATCTCTTAAAAGTGGTCTACACTAGGGAGGAAGGAATGGGAAGTTCTGGTTTAATGGGTGCAGAGTTTCAGTCCTGTAAGATGAAAAGGGTTCTAAAGATGGACGGTGGTGGGGGTTGACATTATGACCCTACTTAATACCACTGAACTGTACACTGAAAAATGGTGAAAATGATTGTCAACTATGCTTCAGTAAATGCAATGATCAAGATGATAAGTTTGATGTGTATTCTATTACAATAAAAAGTTGGGGGGAACCTGGTCTCTATACCACCCGCTAATGCTAAGATGATCAGCGGGAGCTTCTGGAAGACGGGACTTTCAGTGCTAAAGCTTGGAGCGTTCTAGACAAACCAGGACAGATGGGGACCATGGCACCATTCATCCCTCACACTGAGCTATGTTTAGATTTCACCTTAGGAATCTGCCTTTCTCCTTCTGCATCCACTGAAACCTACACAAGCAGGTAAACCTAACGGTCTGTTTTCAGTTCTGCAGCCTTTGACTGGTGAAGATTTCCTTCTTGAAATTCCTTTTTAAAATTTTTCTTCCATTACCATCTAGAGCCCACAGCTTTATGATTTTTTTCTCCTAACAGCTCCTTCTCTTTTTCCTTCATTTACTCCTCCCGGTACTCCCAAATCCTGGCCTCAGACCACATGAGGTTAGGCAGGTCTGGGTTCAAGTTCTACGCCTTTATTTGGGAATTCCATGAACATGACAAGTTATTCAACCCCCCTGTGTCTCGGCTTCCTGGTCTGTAAGATCGAGTTAATCATACCTACTTACAGTGTACCCTAAGAATTGGGAAAGGAATATTTAGAGCATGTAACGTATTCTGGGCAGAAAGTAAGACCCCAGTAAAAGGAAGTTATTGTCATGACTTCGTTGTCTCTTAGCTTCCACTTTCCTTTCTGTGCTGCTTACTCAACTGCTGCCTCAAGTTCCATGACCGTATTCTAGTCTGTCTTCCAGCTCTGTCAACTCAAAAATTTTAAGACCAAAGCCGCCATTTTCCCCTCACACCAACTTTAAGATAAAGTGTCTCTTCCAGTTTCTAGGATCCCCAGGGATCCAGGTTCAAATGCCCCTGGCTGTCTTTGACTCACTCTTCTCTCTCCTCGTCTACATCTAGGCAGTTCCAGATCTGATTAATTCCATCTGAGGTGCATTTTTCAACTGTCCCTCTTCTCCTTTTGATTCACTGTGTCACTGCTGGCCCCCTGCCCCCATCTTAGTACCCCGTTAGCTTATACCTGGACTATTTCAACAGCCTCTTAACTGACTCTTCAACCCATGAAGATCTGGTGCCTGCTTCTGCCTGGATACTTTTCCTAATGCAAATCTCTAAAAGACCTTCAGAATCGGGGTACAGACTCATTCGTCTGGTTTTCAAGACTCAAGTCTCAAGCCTTTCCAAAATGTCTCCATGAAATGATTAGCTCACACATTTGCTTAATATATGCTTTTTGACTATTCAGATTCCAGCAAATTCCAGGAGAAATCATGATGCTGTTTCTTCCATGTGCTCCAATCAGGATTTGACAGCATTTTTCAAAAACATTGCTCTTCTCAAAGTCACTGATGACCCCACACCACCAATTCCTATAGTCTCTTTTCTGTGGGTTCATGTTACCCCACCTCTGGACTGTAGGATTTTGTCTTTCTTTACACACTTCCTCTCCTTTGCCATACTGAATGGAATGAAGGCTAATTCTAAAGTTTTTGGCCTGAGCAACCTGAAGAGCAACTATGAATAAGGGAAGGGATGAGCTGTGTTAAAAAACAAAATTCAACTGAGTGAAATGGAAGATCTAATTGGCTTAATTAGGTGATTCATGAATCAGGCAGCATCCCACCTAGCAGGTAGAGAGATGCTCCAAGGTGTAGTACAAAATGGAGTGTTTTTATAGGAAGGAGGATTGTGCAAAGAAGTTACTAGCAAAAGAAGAGAAAGGATTATTTCAGACAAAATCACTTTCTCTAGGGAACAAACAGGGGGTCTTATCATGCAGATTACCTTGTCTTCCTTTGTGCAGGGGTGGGGATGCAAACTGCCCATGTGACAGATTACCTCACTGGCGCTGATCAGAAAGTTCCTGACTGACCTTTTAAGACTACAGTCCACTTCTGGGGGAGGTTGAAGCTACAGTTAGGTTAGGACTTAAGCCTCAGTATGGTAATTTGGCCTAAGTGACTTTATTTTGGGTCTGTGGTTTTCTTTTTGACAGCTGGAAATATAGAAATGGTGGCTGGAGATGGGATGGTTGACTGAGACTATGGAAGGGATGCTTAATACAAGATTATGGGATGAGAAAATCTACAGATCACCTTGGGAGTGAGTGATTGAGGTAGGGTAGAGACAAAATCATTAGAAATGAAGATATTTTAAAAATGAGAGGCCAAGATTTTGGGAAGAATATTACAGACAGTGAAATCAGCAAGCATTGTGACATCACCACATACAACTCATAATACATGTTTAGTCAATTAAATTGGGGAGGGAATATTTTGTAGAGATATCTTAAGAGGAGTGTTTAGATTACAGCATTACTCTAAGAATACATTCCCATGTCTTATAGTTTAGATTTGAAGTCAGTAAACTTTTGCCAAGTAGTAAATATTTCAGCTTTCAGTTCACACAGACTCTGTTGCAATTTCTCATCTCTGCCATTGCAGCACAAAACAGTCATAGAAAAAAAGGGAGGGCACATGGCTGAGTTCTAATAAAACTTTATTTATAAAAACAAGTGGAAGGTCAAATCTGGTCCACCAGCCATAGTTCCCTGATTCCCAGTCTAAATCAATGTTGCCCGGGAGAAATATAAATCAAAATGCCAGCTGGTCACTTTTCTAGCCTCTCTTGCAGCTATACGTGGTCATGTGACCCAATTCTAGCAAATGGAACCTGAGAGGACATTGGCCGAAGTGACTTCTGGAAAAGCAAAATGACAGGTGTGGAGAAAGCCTCCTCCTGGGCCATAGCAGATGTGTAAGGACTGTAGCTGTGGCGGTCCTCTTGTGCAAGAGGGCCCACCTAGGACAAAAGGTGACCCCAGAGGTTGGCAGAGCCAAAATGGAAAGCACCCAGGTCCCTGATGATGTCGTTGCACCTTATATAATCAACAATCATATCAGACTTCCTGTTAAGTGAGCTAAGGAGTGTCCTCATAGCATGAAACCTCATTAAGTTTTCATTCAGCCAGTTGCCACCAAAAGCAGCCCAGTTGGGGCGCCTGCGTGGCTCAGTTGTTAAGCGTCTGCCTTTGGCTCAGGACCTGATCCCAGGGTCCTGGGATTGAGTCCCACATCGGCCTCCCTGCTCTGCTGGGAACCTGCTTCTTCCTCTCCCACTCCCCCTGCCTGTGTTCCCTCTCTCGCTGGCTGTCTCTCTCTCTCTCTGTCAAATAAATAAATAAAATCTTAAAAAAAAAAAAAAGGGAGCCCAATTACCCTGAGAAAATGTTTTAGAATCCTTCTGTGTCTCTGTTAGTCAGGGCTGTTTTGGTGGCCACAGGAATCCAACTTCAATTTGCTTAGCCAAACAGGGCATTTTTACAATTAATATACATGGGTGTTTTGTGAAACTCAGCAGAAGTATGACCGGCTCTCAGAACAGTTGGAACTGTCAGGATTTTCTCTCTGACTCCATTACTGTGTCTCACCACTTTGAGGTAATAAATCGTTGGGCATTTGTCAGAAAGAAAGAAAGAAAGAAAGAAAGAAAGAAAGAAAGAAAGAAAGAAAGAAAGAAAGAAGGAAGGAAGGAAGGAAGGAAGGAGGAAGGAAGGAAGGAAGGAAGGAAGGAGGAAGGAAGGAAGGAAGGAAGGAAAGAAAAGAAAGAAAGAAAGAAAGAAAGAAAGAAAGAAAGAAAGAAAGAAAGAAAGAAAGAAAAAGAAAGAAAATTTAAACCACAAATGCAAGCCACGTATGTAATTTTAAATTTTCTGGTAGCTACACTAAAAATGTAAGAATCATGCAAGGTTAATTTTAATTATTTATTTGTTTATTTGCTTATGTATTTAGTTAAGATTTTATTTATTCTTTTTTGAGAGAGAGAGAGCAGGAGCGGGGTGAGGAGCAGAGGGAGAAGCAGACTCCCTGCTGAGCAGGTAGCCTGATGCAGGGCTAGATCCCGGGACCCCAGGATCATGACCTGAGACAAAGGCAGGCGCTTGACTGACTGAGCCACCCAGGTGCCCCAAGGTTAATTTTAATAGTATATTTTGTTTAACCCAATATGGACAAAATGTTGTTTTTTAAGTTTACCATTTGTTTATTGCCAGTATATAGAAATACAGTCAATTTTTACCTATTGATTTTATATCATTTAACTGTCCTCTGACTTAGTATTTTCTTCTTAAGGTTTTCTTCTTAGATGACATTTTCCCCCAGTAGGTGACGTATTGACAATATTAAATCTCCACTCCATTTACATTGTATACTTCTTAATTTATAGAGGTCTCTTGATTTATTTCATCAGTATTTTGTACTTTTCTGTGTAAGGATCTTGCACACATTTTGTTACATTTATACCTAGGTATTTCTCTCTTTTGGGGGGTGCTATTGGGAATTATCCAAAATATTATTTCTGTGTGTAATGAACATAGAAAGTATTCAGTTATTTTACATTCTTTTTTTCAAACTGAGTCTTCTAAATGTCACGTATTTGTAGTACATCTCAATTCACATTAGCCATGTCTCAAATGCTCAATAGTCATGTGACTAGTGGCTGCTATATTGGACAAGGCAGATCTGGAATTTTTCTTGCTTACTTAAAATCACAAGCTAAGTGGAAAATAGGGAGAACTTAACTAAATTTGTATTGAACCATTTGCTTTGGGTCTCTAGAGTCTGTGCTTTTACAGATTTTTTGGTAGTAAAATTGTTGTGAGTTGTTTTGGCAAAGTTGAGTTGATTTTAAAGGAGTATCCGTTAAGGCAGGCTACATCATGCCGGGGTAAGCATCACAGAATGTATTATAACACGACAACATAATCAAGCACATAAGCAAAATGTCCATTATGANCGGGACTTGCAAGGAGAATGAGGAGAATGAAGGCTCCATTTTTTTTTTTTTTTTTTTTTTGAGAGAGAGAGAGAGAAAGGGTGCATGCACGAGTGTAGGGGAGGGGCAGAGGGAGGAGGAGAGAATCTTAAGCAGGCTCCACACCCAGTGGGGAGCCTGACCCGGGGCCTGAGATCATGACCTGAGCTGAAATCAAGAGTCAGATGCTTAACTGACTGAGCCACCCAGGTGCCCTGAAGGCTCCATCTTAACATATGATTCAAGGTCTTAAGGCAGGAAAGGGGCTGTGTCTCTTAAATTCACCTGTTTGGAAGGGTAGCATGTTATCTTTGTCCACATTTCATTGGCCAAATGAAGTCACATGGCCAGACCTAACTTTAAGGATGGCAGGAAAGTGAAATCTGACTTCGTGCTTAGAAGATCAGAAATTTGTGTGATTAACCCTAATATTTATAACAAGTTGGCAACCTGCAAACTTCCCCAAATACCATGTATTGAAAAACAATCATCATGTAATAAGTTACTATTTGATATGGCTGCCATGTAAAAATACATAAAATGGAAACCTAGGGTCAGGAAGTTTTCAATAAATAATGCTGGGATAACTGTTTATCCAAATAGGTGGGAAAGCAGAAGTATATTCTTATATTACATCATATTCAAATGTCGGTTCTGGGTAGATTAAAGACAAAAACAAAACTCTAAAACTTTTAGGAGAAAATATAAGAAAATATCTTTCTAAAGCCCAGAGTTGGGAAGGATTTATTAACACACAAAATGCACAAATCATTCATCCATTGATTTATTTTTCCATTTACTTAACAAATATTTGTTGAAAATCCTCTGGACGCCAGGCATTGATCTAGGCACTGGGAATAAGAAGAGGATAAGACAAGGGGTGCCTGGGTGGCACAGCAGTTAAGCGTCTGCCTTTGGCTCAGGGCGTGATCCCAGCGTTGTGGGATTGAGCCCCACATCAGGCTCCTCTGCTATGAGCCTGCTTCTTCCTCTCCCACTCCCCCTGCTTGTGTTCCCTCTCTCGCTGGCTGTCTCTATCTCTGTTGAATAAATAAATAAAATCTTTTAAAAAAAAAAAGAGGATAAGACAAACACAATTCCTGATCCCAGAGAATTTATAGTTTAGTGGAACCAAAGAGACAAAGAGGATTGCAAAATGCAATGAAATTACATTTAATGATGTTATTACAAAACTTTAATTTAATTACTTTTAATTATATGAAAATGAAAAATCTTCTAAAGAACAAAAGTTGTCACCAACAAGATGACAAGACAGACCACAGGCTGGAAGAAAATATTTACCATGCACACAACAAAAAAAGATCAGTATCTGGGATACATAAAAACTCTTCTTAATCTAAAAGAAAAAGACAGAAAACTCAAGAGAAAAATGAGCAGTAAATATAGAAAAGGAAAGCTGAATGGTCAATAAACATGATGAGATGAGACATTCAGCATCATTCATAATGAGGGAAATGCAAATTACAAGACACTTCATGCACAGAAGATTAACAGAAATCACATGTATGACAATACCATGTATTGTTGACCAGTAAGACCTCTTATAAGGGGCACNGGGGCACCTGGGTGGCACAGCGGTTAAGCGTCTGCCTTCGGCTCAGGGCGTGATCCCGGCGTTATGGGATCGAGCCCCACATCAGGCTCCTCTGCTGTGAGCCTGCTTCTTCCTCTCCCACTCCCCCTGCTTGTGTTCCCTCTCTCGCTGGCTGTCTCTATCTCTGTCGAATAAATAAATAAAATCTTTAAAAAAAAAAAAAGACCTCTTATAAAAGGCTGGGGAGAGTGCCGATAAGTATGACTATTTTAGAGAGCAATTTGGCTAAGCCTATTCCTACCCTTCCACCCAGTAATTGTACTTCTTTGTACACAACCTCAGTGCAATTTTTGCAGGTGAGCTCAAGGGAACAAAAAATGTTTATTGTAGCACTGTTTGTGATTGTGAAGAAATGAAAACAATTGAACTATCCATCAATAGGAGATTAGATAAATAAATACACTGTAATATGTTCATGCTACAAAAACTTTCAGCAGTTGAAATAAAGGACCTTGAGCTGCCTGTATTAAAATGGACAGATTTCAAAATTATAATTTTGAGTAAAAAGAACCAAAACTGAAAACAAAAGCAAGCACCATGCTACTATGGTTTCAGATGATACTAGGTTCTCGAGTTCTAAAACTTGCAAAACAATGCTGTATCTTGTTTATGAATATAAACCAGATTTTAAAAAGGATAAAAACATACTTGTGAATGAAAATATCAGATTTCAGGAGGAGAGGAGACAAAGGAAATGGGAAAGGAGAGGGATCTGCTATTATTTTTTTTAAAGACTTCTATCCGCTTATTTGAAAGAGAGAGAGGAAGAGCATGAAGGAGGAGAGGGGCAGAGGGAGTAGCAGATTCCCCGCTGAGCAGGAAGCCCTGACTTGGGGCTCCATCCCAGTACCCTGGGATCCTGACTTGAGCTGAAGGCAGATGCCTAACCGTCTGAGCCACCCAGGCACCCTGAGGAATCTGCAGTTATTATTATTTCAACATCATCAGAATATTACAGAAAAAAATTGAAACTGAAATTACAATATGGCAGCCCATGGGTCCCATCCCCATGCTTTTATAAAACCACTTTTTTGCACACACAAAAAAAAAAAAAGAAGAAGAAGAAGAAAAGAATAAGAAAAAAAATTACAGGACAAAATTTTTTTTTAAAGATTTTATTTATTTATTCGACAGAGATAGAGACAGCCAGCGAGAGAGGGAACACAAGCAGGGGGAGTGGGAGAGGAAGAAGCAGGCTCACAGCAGAGGAGCCTGATGTGGGGCTCGATCCCATAACGCCGGGATCACGCCCTGAGCCGAAGGCAGACGCTTAACCGCTGTGCCACCCAGGTGCCCCTACAGGACAAATTTTTAAAATTTGAGTCATTTAAGAGTAAGTGGTTGATGACGTAATAATGCCCATCAGACTCAGACACTTTAGGATGTATTTTCTAAAACAAGAACATTTTCCTATATAACCAAATACAATCATCAAAGTGATGAAATTAGAATTGATATTGCTACTAGCACATCTTCAAACCCCATTCAAGTTTTGCCACTTATATCAGAACAATTTGATACAGAATCAAGCACTGCATTTAGTGGTCATGTGTCTTCTTTTTTTTTTTTTTAAGTATTTTATGTATTTATTTTAGTGAGGGAGGATAGAGACAGCACAACTGGGGGGAGGGGCAGAGGAACAGGGAGAGAGAATGCCGAGCAGACTCCATGCTGAGCACAGAGCCCAACGTGGAACTCGATTCCAGGACGCCAAGATGGTGACCTGAGCAGAAATCAAGAGTAAGATGCTTAACTGACTGAGCTGCCCAGGCACCCCAGTGGTCATGTGTCTTTAACCTACTCTCTTATGGAATGGTTCCTCAATCTTTCATTGACTTTTATGGCCCCGTTGCTTTTGAAGATTATAAGTCAGTTATTTTGTAGAATGCCTTTCAATTTGGGTTTTTCTGATATTTCCTTGTGGTTAGATTCGTGTGGTACATCTTCAGTGGACTGTTACAAAAGCGAAACTGTGTTGTTCTCATGGTTTTTCAGATGGCGACAATTTCAATCTGCCTTAATAATAATGTTCATTTTGATAATGTGATCACAGTGGTGTCTCCTGGGCTTCTCTACTGTGAAGGTCCTCCCTTCTCCTTTAGCATTGATAACTGTCTAAGTATCCCGTTCCTCTTCAAACTCTCAGTTTATTCATTCGCTTATATTTGTATTGGCTCATGATTCCTATTTTA
Source organism: Ailuropoda melanoleuca (assembly GCF_002007445.2). Classification (NCBI taxonomy): domain Eukaryota; kingdom Metazoa; phylum Chordata; class Mammalia; order Carnivora; family Ursidae; genus Ailuropoda; species Ailuropoda melanoleuca. Next base: position 68,866,890 of record NC_048228.1, on the reverse strand, counting down.
CCAAATGGGTTATAATTTATTACTATTATTATTTAATTTTATGTTGAAATCATATCCTTTTTGACCATTGGGAGCCCATTCCATCTCACTTCTGTGTCCTTTGACAGATCTTCCTCACAGTTTGAACACTCTTGGTTTCTGGCACAAGATGTGTGTTCCAGGCTCAACTTTTACTTTCTTAGTCCTAGCTCTAGAATCGACCAGTTCTCCAAGAAGCCCCCATTCCTCTTGGTAGAGAACAGTAATTAGAAGTCAAGCTCTGTGTACTAGGTGTGCTCATTGTGAATGGAGTGTCACCGCTCCCAGTGGACAGAGCTAGGACATATACGTGTGTATATATATACACATATATTTACATCTATTGTTTTTGTTATCTCTAAATATGGAAAGCCTTATGTTTTCACCAACACATCTAATTCCAGCCCAACACCACAGAGTTTATTCTAGTTTTCTCCCTTTCCATAGAAACCTGTCTCCTATTATCCTTATTATATTTATTTGATCAATTCCCTGAAATATAGCTTGTCTTCTATCTCTTCCATCACCCTTTCCCCCATGGGGCAACTTTCCTCTCCTGTTTGGGCTCTGAGTCCCCACACCAGAGGTTGCCCCTCTGTGTAGACATCATCCTCACCCCTTCTGGGTTCTGCCACTCCATACCCTTTCTTTCATGTGGGGGATCCCATGTATCTGTTGTGCTCAAGCTTCACTTCTCCACACTGGGCCACTAGGGCTTCCTCTCTTCCCAATCATGGCGGCCTACCAGGCTCTACCTACCTAAAGGGAAAGAGGAAGGGAGAGGGGATAGGAAGGGGAAGGAAAGGAAGGGGAGGGGAGGAGAAGGAAGGGGAAGAGCAATCAAGGGAAGAAGGGATGAGAGGGGAGAGAGAGGAGGGAGGGGAGAGGAAGGGAAGAAAAGGAAAAGCAACATGTGGCGTTTTATCTCTAAAAAAAGTAAAGACAAACATGGTGAAATGTTTAGATTTGACAAGTTTGGGTAATTAATGGGTATGTGAATGTTTTCTGTAGTATCCTTTGTGACTTGCTTTTCAAACTGTATGTGATAGTTTTTCTTTTTAAATTTCCAGTCCATCACAGGCTAACACCTTTGTAAATACAAAAGAGATGAATATCTAGAAAAATGAAATTAAAAAACCAAACACATAAGAGATAGGACACCTAATTTTTATTATTAGAATCAACAGACATAGGTGACACTGTGAAATTGCTATGAAAGTTTCTGAATGCATTCTCTCAGTTCTGCACTCTTCCCTCTGTTGACCAGAACCGTGTGTGAAGCAGCAGCTGTTCCTGGCGTCCAGTCTGAGTAGTGCTGTTGTCCACGCTATGTTTTTAAGATTTTTATTTTATTTTGAGACAGAGAGAGAGAGTGTGTGTATGAGGGTGTGCTCACGCATGTGTGTGTGGGAGGGGCAGAGGGAATCCGGAAGAGAGAATCTCAAGTAGACTCCCAATTGTGCATGGAGCCTGAGTCAGGGCTCAATCTTACTGCCCTGAGATCATGACTTGAGCCAAAATCAACAGTCCGATGCTTAACCCACAGAGCCACCCAGGTCCCCCTGCAGTCCACATTTTTGATGCAGGCTGGCTGGGTCCAAAGACCCAGAGTGGGATCCCACAGGACCAGCCAAAAGGGTCCTTGGCTTCACACGGGATATAGTAATCAAACACGAGCTGACAGGACGTGAAAGCAGAGTTTATTGAAGACAGAGAGAGTATAGATACGGACAGATGTCTGGAAGACTGGAAAAGAAAGGAAAGTCAGTCTCATCTTTTCTTGGGGCCTGCAGTTTTTACTAAGGAGGGTGGCCTGGTGCATGTGTCTTCTCAGTAATCCAGGAACAAAGACGAGTGTTTAGCTGTCCTTGGTAAGTCACTTAGGCCCTGAGCCAAGGGTCTTGATGAGTCAGTGGTCTTGGACAACGTTCATGATGACCCCACCCGGTCACTCCTTAGATGTTATCTATTGTGCTGAAAGACTCCAGAGACATCATTAAATCCTTGACCTTTATAAGGACAAGACATGATCTATTCTAATAAGGACTATGTAGGGCGGGGGTGCAGGTTCTAGCAAGGATAGAAGCAGGAAAAGGAGCAAAAAAAAGCAGTTTTTCATGGGGTTCCTTCAGTTTCCCTGTCTTACTTTTTCATGCTTCACATATGAATTTTTAAAAAAAGATTTAAAAATATAAGGGGCACCTGGGTGGCTCAGTCGGTTAAGCATCTACCTTCCGCTCAGGTCATGACCACGGAGTCCCTGGATCCAGCCCCGTTTCCAGCTCCCTGCTTAGTGGGGAGTCTGCTTCTCCCTCTCCCTCTGCCCCTCCCTGCTGCTCCTTCTCTCTCTCTCTCTCACTCTCTCTCAAATAAATAAATAAAATCTTTAAAAATATATTAAAAATATAGATATATAATAAAACCAAGGGCCCTGCTTCTGCCTTGAAAAGTCAAAGGTGTGCCCTCGAATTTGCCTCCACATGATCTTTTGCAGGCATTCATTCTGTCAAAACACCTTGCCAGAATAAAGGTGTTTGGGAACTAGAAAGGTAGGGTGCTCTGACTCCCGCCTTCTGGAGTCGAGAGAGGAGGGGAAGAAAGGAGTCCGAAGACCAGGAAGAGAAGGCAACATGGCGGCGCCCAGAGCCCTTAGGAAGCGGGAGGAGGCGGGCAGGGGCTGGTGGAGGGTCTCGTTACAACAGTTGCATCTGCGTCCTGGCGCTGTGCTGGGCAAGGCAGGCTCCTTTCCATCGGGTTTCTGGCCCCTGGGCCTGAGTCATTCAGCGAGTGTTGGCGGCCACTCTGAAAACCCCACCTTCGGCTCCGAGGTTTGCAGACAGGCCATCTCCCTGGAGACTTGTCTCTTGTCATCTGTGTGGAGCGACCACGGCCCCTGTCGTGTCTGGGATCCTGCACACACAACCACCGTGGAAGGGGAAAGATAAGGAACAGATGTGAGAACCAAAACAGAGCAAAACCCGGGTACTGCTCGGTTTTCTGTACTGGTCTACACGGACAGGCGCGAACCAGATTTCTAGGGAGCTGGAGGTGTCCGCGGCGCAGATGCTCGGGGGGCCGCGGGCGTCCCCAGCAGAGAGAACGGGCATCTTCAGGGTTTCCTTCAGAGGTGCGACCACTTTGATTTGAAGATGGGCCAGGTTAATGCCCTTTCCCGGGTAGCCTCAGAGGCCATTTCTTTAAGTGTGATTTTTCCCAGCAAAATATTTACCAGCTTTTTTTTTTTTTTAAGTACATTTAACTTGGAATTTTCCATCATAGTTTCAAGTGTGTGTGTGTGTGTGTGTGTTTTAATGAACTCTTTAGTGCAGCCATGTGGGAAATATTATTCTTTATATTTCCTCTGCTAGAAGCCTTCAGATTGCATTTTCCTTCAGGCCCATGGTATTGCTCTCGGTGCCTAGAAGCCACCTTGCAAGGTGGCCCTGAGAATTTTCCGGAGGCCTGGGTGAGGCCTGGACGCCACTCCCAGGTGGTCTGAGAACAGGGTGTTCAGAAGCCAACTCAGCATTCTGGGTCTGGAATCGTTTCTCACCCAGTTCCTCAGAGCAGTGCTCCTTGTTCTAGGAGACTGTTTTCCTTCCAATGTGTGAACTGGGATTTTTGGCTGTATGTGCTCATTAAGAAAACCCATGTCACTTGTCACAAGTGTAAAAATGTTTCAAATGTTCCTGGAAAACTTTCAGCTGGTTCATGTCCATGCCTAGGTCCTCCCTATAATTTTTCCTATTCCTCCCCTCCCCAAGATGTCGAGCGGAGTTATTTCGGATGCAGAATGATTGCACCGTTTCAGCCAGGCAGACGGGCTGTGCGTAGGTAACGGATGAAGTCATTGATGTGGATTACTAACTGACATTGTAAAGTTCTTTACGGATGGGATGAGGGGGGTTGCTGGGCTGGGTTTCTGTTAGTGTGGCCAAGAAATGAGATTTACAACCCATCAAGGATTTAATACCCTTTTGCGGACATGCTCCCAATGGAGCTTATTAAATACAGAGGATTTTTTTAAAGCAAGGAAATTTGATGGGTGTGAAAGTACAGGGGAGAGAGCCTAACCTTTATTTCCAAACATTTATTTAGGGCAGGATTTTTCCCAATGAAACTCCATTTAAATGTAATTTTTTTGATGCTGTTTGATCCTATTTTTTCTAATTTCTGATTACCAACAGAAAACGTCTAGTGAGATCCTTCTGAGTTTGTAGCCAACGTTGTTTATTTTATTGAAGAAGGGAGCACTAGTCCTAGCACAATGGCACAGCGGAATACAACCCCTGGGGATTAAGGAGTATTAACTTGCATTCAAAATAATATGACTCTTCAAAGCATGAAAAGACAAGTCACAGACTGGGAGAAATGCTTTGCAAAACATGTATTTGATAAAGGACTTGTATCCAAAAGATACAAAGAAATCTTAAAACTTAGCAATAAAAAAAACAACGCAATTAACAAAGGCAAAAGATCTGAACAGATATCCACCCGAGAAGATAAGTAGACGGAATAAGCATATAAAAAGGTGCCCAACCGAGATGCCATTAGGGAATTGCAAATTAAAACAACAATGAGATACTACTATAGTCTTCCTAGAATGATGAAATACTGTAACACTGACAACTCCGGAGGCTGCCCAGGGTGTAGAATGATAGAAACGCCCATTCATTGCTGGTGGGAATGCAAAATGGTAGAGACATTTTGGAAGGCATTTTGGCAGCTTATAAAGCTGAACAGTCTTACCACACGATCCAGCAATCATGCTCTTAGGGATTGACCCACATGAAAACTACGTCCACACAATAATCTGCACGTGATTGTTCATAGCAGCTTTATTCGTAATTGCTCCAAACTGGAAACAACCACGATGTCTTTTGATAGGCAAATGGGTAGATAAACTGTAGTGCGTTGCACAATGGAAATGAGCTATCAACTCATAAAAAGCCATGGAGGAATATTAAATGTTTATTTCTAAGTGGAAGTAGCCAGTCTGTAACAGCTACATCTTTTATGATTTCAACTCTATGATATTCTGGAAAAAGCAAAACTATAGACACACTAAAAAGATCAGTGGGGGCCAGGGGTTGTATGTGGTGGGGGAAGGACAAGTAGGTGAAGAACAGAGGATTTTTAGGATGGTGCAACTATTCTGTATGATACTGGTGGATACATGACAGTGTGCTTTTATCAAAATACACAGAACCGTACAACATAAAGAGTGAATGCTACTATTAACTATGGTCTCTTAATAATTATATATCAGCACTGGTTCTTCAACTGTAACAAATACAGCACACTAATGTTAGATGTTAGTGATAGGGGAAACTGTGTGTATGTGTGGGTGGGAGGTATGGGAACTCTGTATTATCTCTCGATTTCTCTGTAAACCTAAAACTGTCCTAAAAAGTTGTCTGTTTAAACAACAACAACACCCGGGGCGCCTGGGTGGCTCAGTCCTTAAGCGTCTGCCTTCGGCTCAGGGTGTGATCCCAGAGTCCTGGGATAGAGCCCCACATGTGGCTTCATGTTCTGCTGGGAGCCTGCTTCTTCCTCTCCCACTCCCCCTGCTTGTGTTCCCTCTTTCCCTGGCTGTCTCTCTCTCTGTCAAATAAATAAATAAAATCTTTAAAAAACAACAACAACAACAGCAACAGGGCTCAAATGATCAGTTTTCATCATAAAGGAAAACTCTGTCTTCTGGTTCATCTTGTTTTTGTTCCCTTGGCTATCTTGTCCACCACTGGATCCCCATGGCACATAGTAGGTGCTCAGTAAAGACTGCTGAATGAATATGTTCACAACAGTTTAGCCAATAAAACTCTGCTCTTGTCTTTTATGCCCTGTTGGATTAGATAAAACCTTGACCAAATGCAAATCACTGTAATCTGTTGCTATGTATGAAACATTCAGTGTGTGTCAGGCATTTTTCTAGATCCTTGACATGTAGTAATTCATTTATTCCTCGAAAGAGCTCTGTGAAATAGGTACTTGTTTTACAGATGAGGAAACTGGGCCATAGAAAGCTTAAGTCATTTGTCCAAAGTTATAGGACTCACAAGTGGTAGAGTCAGGGTTTGAACATAGAAAACTAGTTCCAGAGGCCACACTCTTTGACAACTGTGCTAATGTAGGAAATGTGGGAATAAGAAGATGTATCAACAAAGAGTCTCCTTTAAGGATATTTTAATCCATTAGGATAGCATGCACAAATTCTGCAAACAACAATCGAGGGCTGAGCTCTTTCCATTGGAAAGCTTACTCAGGGCCAGCCCAAGTTGGCCCGTGTGGGGCTGCTGGGTCATTTCTCTGTGTCCTGAGCTTAGTTTTCCCATTACATACCATCACAGTGAACACTCAAGGGCTATTGACGTTACTAATTGCTTCCTCTGCGTTTGTCTACCCCCAGTTAGACTCAGACTCTTTTAGGTCAGGGATAACTTATCATACTTCACTCTCTACCTGCATGGTAGGTGCTGAATAAACACTTTTGGACTGATTAAGTGTTGGGAGAATGTTCAGTAAGAAAACAAATTTAAGTTCAACTTTCAATAAAATAGATTTAAAAAATGTGTGTGTGTGTGTGTGTGTGTGTGTGTGTGTGTGTGTGTGTGTGTTTGCTTGTTTTTTAGGACTTTCGGTGGCAAATTTGCACTTCATTTACAGTTGATTCACTGTGAAAGTCATGGTGTTTGATATTCCATTATCTTTGATGGCCCATTAGAGGGCAAAGTGCTTGAGTAAACCATTAACATACAGGTAGGGAGAAGCTCACCTTTGGATTCCTGAGTTCAGAGGTCAAGGGTCAGAAAGGTAACTAGGAGTCTGTATTGGGGAATTGGAGATCAGTGTTTTACTGAGATACTGTTACAGATTGTGTGACTGAGGGAGATTATTTAAATTTTCTGAGCCTCAGTTCCCCCAACCATTACATGAAGCTAATTCTACCTGCCCTGTCTACTTCTCAGGGTTTTTGTATCAACCGAGGCTTTGGTGAGTGAAAGATCAGGATGTCACGTAACTTGAAAGAGAGAAGGTGGGGGGAAAGGACAGGGATGAAATATTCTGTGATTCATCTTCATTTTATTCTGCAATTCTGCATCCGAGCCTTATTGTTTGAAACAGGGCAGCATAGAACACTTCTGCTTGCTGTTTTAGAGCATATAAGAGTTTTGACAGGAGGGTTAGCTCATTTGGGTCAAGGACTGTTGAAGGACACCAAGTTAACAGCCTGTTTTCTCTCTTAATAGATTTCCCTCGAATGGGCTTGAAGTATTTGTAACCACTCCACTGTCGTCCAACCGAGTAGTGAGAGCAAGTGCGTGCCGGCTACTCGTAGCAAGGGTTATAACGGTCTGTCTCCTACTGGGGGGAGTTTAAACTGTCGTTCCACAATTTTCCTACCGGTTAATCAGTGGTTAAATAAAGACCAACAGCAAGTAAATCTTAATAAATCATCCAATTCTATTTCATATTTGCTGACAGCCATCAGAGCACTTTAGGGTCATGGGTAGTTGGCAGAAACAGTGACCAGGTTGCCCAAGAAGAGTCACTATGATGGCATCTTGACTGCCCTTACCTTTGGAACCAGAAGTCAGCAAGTCAGGTTTTGAGAGCTAGGTCTAGGCTCAGGTAAGAGGTATGAGAATGGTCAAAGCAAGGATATGAGCCCCTTGCCACCTCATGCTCTCCTCCTCCATTGCCTCCCATGGATACTGCTATCAATCCCATCTGTGGGTATGAAGGCGACAGGACAGAGAACTTGTCCACTGTCCAACCATCACTGTTCTTTCTTCCCATCCCCAGAGAATAAGGAAGCCAAACAACCTTCGCAGAAGTGCCATAGGCAAGCTCCACCAGTGTGGGGACGCACTTGACGGATCTTTCCCCCACGGCCTCCTCAGCAAAGAGGGGTGGTACCAAAGAAGGAAGAGAAGGAAGCCTCATAATCAGGAGGCATTCCAATGTTTAAATATGCCCACCATCATGAACTACTTTGGACCAGAAGCCTGGGTGGAGGTTGAGTGTGTGTGTGTGTGTGTTTCCAGTCTAAGAAGAGAGACTTCAGAAAACCACTTTGCAATTTAAGGGAAACACTTTGGCCCTTAGAAGACAGTTTGTCAGAGACAATGTAATTGTCTGAAAGTATGCACTCAAAATGAGATACGGGAGGAGGGGAAAAGAAAGTATTTGGGGGGAAGGATGCCTTTCAGTGACTGTAACTTCATGAATCACACTGATACCAAGCTCTGGGATCATTCTAGATAGGGCTGCAGGGAGGGGAAAGAACTGCAGTGGGGACACTGCCCAGAGTAGTATCTGTGATAGGACACCTGCCCAAGGCTAGATTCTGGAGCCCCTCACTCAGGCAGAATGCTGTTGGAGTTTGGGCCCCCATCCATTTTTGAGCCTTTGGTGAGTGGCTTCAAAGTGGCCCAGAGGCACCCCTGGATATGTACAGCCTCAAGAGACACTTAATGGAAAGAGGCAGGGGCCTGGGAAGGGTGGAAGTTGTTTGAGACTAGGTTACTTCCTCTTTCCAGGCCTCATCTTCATCAAGGTGAAATAGAATAATAATGAGAACTTCTGAACAGTAATTCTACTTCTCGGGGTTTACTCGAAGAAGACAAAAACACCAATTTGAAGAGATATATACACCTTATGTTCACTGCAACATTAGTTACAATAGCCAAGATACGGAAGCAACCTAAATGTCCATTGACTGATGAATGGATAAAGAAGATGTGAGCTATAGGCCATGGAATACTATGCAGCCATCAAAAAGAATGAAACCTTGCCATTTGCAACTACAGAGGGAGCTAGAGAGTATTACGCTGAATGAAATAAGTCAGACAGATACCATATGATTTCACTCCTGCAGAGTTTAAAGAACAAAACAAATGAACAAACACAAGAAAACAGAAACAGACTTGTAGATACAAGAAACAAACTGTTGGTTGGGGTTGGGTTATGTGGGGGGGCAGGTGAAATAGGGGAAGGGGATTAAGAGATATACACTTCCACTTATAAAACAAATGAGTCACAAGAATGTAATGTACAGCAAAGGGAATATCATCAACATTATTGTAATAACTTTACACAGTAACAATAACTAGACTTATTGGGGGGATCATTTCATAATGTATAAAAATGTCACATCGCTATGATGTACATCTGAAACTAATATAATAAAAAAATAAGAATCTCTACCTAATAATCTGCGGGGGGCGGTTAAATAAAATAACATGTGTGAGGCATCTAACACAGTGTCTCACATGTAGTAAGAACTCCGTCATTGCCAGTAATTATCGTTTCACATGATACTTACGCTGAAGTTATTTGCATATATACAAGTCACTCCCTTTCCATTATAAATCTCTCAGGCAAGTATATTCATCTTTGGTTTTTTTTTTTTTTTTAAAGGTTTTACTTTTGTTTATTTGACAGAGACAGCCAGCGAGAGAGGGAACACAAGCAGGGGGAGTGGGAGAGGAAGAAGCAGGCTCATAGTGGAGGAACCTGATGTGGGGCTCGATCCCATAACACCAGGATCACGCCCTGAGCCGAAGGCAGACGCTTAACCGCTGTGCCACCCAGGGGCCCCCTATCTTTGGTTTTTTTGTTTTGTTTTGTTTTGTTTTTTTGTTTTTGTCTTTAGGAGCTGAAAACCTCTTGGAGGCAAGGACCTTTTCTTATTCCTCTAGATATTTGTTCCTAGAAAGGGCCTGGCTCATGGTAAACAATGTAGAAACTATGTTTGTTGAATGAATGAATGAATGAATGAATGAATGAATGAATGAATGAATGAACAGAGAAATGAACAACACACTAAAGTGAAAAGAATGGAAATCTGAGAACAGAGTGTGATTCCATGTGCCTGTTATTTTTGTTTGAAATTAATTCTCAGATCTCTGCTGGGATCTTGGCTGACATACATTTACTGGGGTTGACTAGATTATATAATTGCTGTTTTCTGTCTCTAACCACTGTGATTATGACTCAAGTAGTGGATACATTTATGGTGCTATGTAAATAATAATTATTTTAATTATGGTTTGACCTGTACAATATATTCTAACAACGTAGCTGACTGTGCATTTGTGTATGTGCACTCTCGAGAGTGGTGGAGAAATCCCCTATTATGAAGGGACAAAGGAATCTGCCCTCTATGCACACGGTAATTTCAGAATTATAACATAGAGAAGTACAATACCACTGTAATTATAGCAAGTTTGCAGAAAGAACTGGCTTTGAAATCGTATATAAGCTAAGTGTATTGTATTTAGATAATGTAAAATTTAATTTTATTGACACTATTTTACTTTTGGTGCCAGGAAAAAGGGGTAATAGCAATTTTTCAGGCTTCCTGTAAGATTATAAAAGTGCCTTCTAGATTTAAGTGTGATGTAAGCAACCACAGTTGTGTAATGTGCTCAGTCAGGTGGCTGGCATGCAGTAAGTGCTCCGTAAGTGTTAGATGTTGTCATTGGGCAACAGCATGTATGTAAGTACGCATTTAATGGAAATGACGCGCTCTTTGCATTTTCAGAATGATTTCCAAGAACTCAAATTTGATCCACATGGAACCTGGTAGACCATAATCAGCTACAGCAAATGTTATTTTTTGCACTTGAGTGCACAAGGGACCATTTTAGACAGCAGATGGAGCGGAGGATGGTTTGGGCCTCTGGGTGGGACACGAAGATGAATCTCATAGAACCTGCTTCTAAGGAGCTTACAATGGAATGAAAGAAGCAGATGCTCGTGGAGTAGTCCTAGCACTTGAACTGAGCCCTTACTACACGCCAGGCACTATTCTGGGTGCTTTGCTCCTACTGACTCTTCACAATCCTCACACAGATGACGTCAGTTAAGTAAGGTGTCACAGATAGCAAGCAGCGGACAAGATTCCAAACTGGGCTGTCTGACCCCAGTCCACACTCCCTCCCCGCTAAGGGTGTGCATAGAACAGTAACGCGAGTATAATCTTCAGAAAGGGGTAAGAAAACCGCTATAGGAACATTCCAGCCAAGAGATTGGGAAGGCTTCCCTGAGGACTGGCCTTTGAGTAGAATTTTTGAAGACGGGAGGAAAGGAATGCTAAGCAAGAGAGAACAGCTTCTTAGAGCCTTTGGCAGCCCCCACCACGCCCCACACTTCCGGAGTAAATTCCTCCTCTGGGCTCCTGCATCAACCACAGTCCCCTGCTGTTATCCTTAGTACATTGATTGCAGTTGCCTCCACAAAATATACACACTGGAACTCTCTATCCTGAGCACCTAGGAGACCCTCAAGGGCTTACTGCTATGATCTACCACTGACTACTCTTTTTCTGAAATCAGATATTTTACACCACAAAACGACATTTAATTTAAAATACCATGTGACCCACAGAAATGTACATTTATACGGTGCAAAGATACACTGAACACACAACTCAGGGATCTCCTCAGGGCAGACTTCATGTCTGAGATAGGAAGGGTGGGAGAGAGGGTGGGAGAGAAAGACTTTTCCCAGGCTAAGGAAGAGTTGTGTGCAGGGCCAGAGGTGGGAAAGAGCTTGACACATTTTCAGAAGACCAGTGTAGAAAGAGGAAGACAGTGATAGAGGGTGACATTGGAGGGGTAGGCAGGGTCAGCTGTAGGAGTCCGGGTTTTGTTTTAAATTCATCGAGAGGCCATTGAAGGTCATTAAGTAGGAAGTGACGTTGATGAGATTTATGAAAGCACACTGTCCATGAGAATGACTAAAATTAAAAAGACAAACACCGAGTTGGCAAAGATACAAAGCAAATGGAACATTCATACATTGCTAGTGAGAGCGTAAATTGGTACAGTTACTTGGGAAATTGGCAGTATCTACTAAAACATGTACATTCCATGACCCAGCAATTCCACTTCCAGGTATATTCCCAACAGAAGTGCATTCATAGGCTCACCAAAAGACAGGCATGAGAATGTTTATAGCAATATTATTCTTGTTAGCTGAAAACTGGAAACTATTTGTGTATCCAACAATGATAGAATGGTTAAATAAATTGTGAATTCATACAATGGAATGCTTCCCAGAAATTAGGATAAACAAAGTACAACTACAGGCAACAGCATGGGTTGTTTCATTAACAAATGCTGACAGAAAGGTGTCAGACACAGAAGAGTTCACCTATATGGTTCTATTTATCTATGATTCACATAGAATCTATGATTCAACGATAAAGTTTTAAAGCAGGCAAAAACCAATCTATGGTGTTGCAAGTTAGGACAGTGGGCACCTTTGGAATAGTGTAGAAATGGGTAGAAATGGCATGAGATTTTTGGGATACCAGTCATGAGTGGGTTCACTGTATATACAATCACTGAATTATACACTATGGTTTGTGTTCTTTTTGTATATATGTTATATTTCAACAATATAAGTTTGATTTGCATAAAAAATTAAGAGTTTATGTTTTAGGGGGCGCCTGGGTGGCACAGCGGTTAAGCGTCTGCCTTCGGCTCAGGGCGTGATCCCGGCGTTATGGGATCGAGCCCCACATCAGGCTCCTCTGCTGTGAGCCTGCTTCTTCCTCTCCCACTCCCCCTGCTTGTGTTCCCTCTCTCACTGGCTGTCTGTATCTCTTTCAAATAAATAAAATCTTTAAAAAAAAAAAAAAGTTTATGTTTTAGAAAGAGTATTCTGACTACTGTGTGGAGAATGGATTGACAGCTGGCAAGAGTAGAGAAGCAACCAGAAGGTGATTCCTAGTGAGAGGAACCTCTTGGCATGAGGGGGGGTACAGTGGAGAGGGAGAGGAAAGGACAGATTTTAAATATTCCTGGAAGATAAAATCAATAAAACTTGTTAATGGCCTGAATACAGGGAGAAGGAACAAAGTAAACACCTAGATGTGGGGCTTGGGCAACTGAGAGGATGGTGGTGTCATTACCTGAGATGGGAAAGACTAGGGGAGAATCAAGTTTGGGTGAAAACCTATGGTTTGTAAAAATCAAGGCTTCCCAGCTGCTCCATTGGTACAAGGCTGATCTCAAGGGAAGTGGAGAAGGTCAAAATGACTCAGAACACCTACAGCCTTGCCAGACATGGGATAGATTCTGTGAACAGAAAAAAGGGGAACATTCTCATTCAGAAAGAGATCAATTCTTCCTAGGACTTTACTGTTTGTCTCCAGTTCCTTCCCACTCCCTTCGGTCTGGATCTAATAAGCCGACCTCTGCCACCAGGAAGCGACAAGGATATCCTCACAGTCCTCTCCCAGCCAGAAAGTAGAAAGTTCCCATCTCTTCCCCTTAGGTCATAGATAGCTGCAATTAAAGAAAAGATTTTTGGGGCAGCTGGGTGGCTCAGTCGGTTAAGTGTCTGCCTTCGGCTCAGGTCATGATCTCAGGGTCCTGGGATGGAGCCCCTCATTGGGCTCCCCACTCAGCAGGGAGTCTGTTTCTTGCTCTTTCCCTCCTCCCCGCCCCTCATGAGAGCACTTGAGCTCTCTCTCTTCCTCTCTCTCGAATAAATAAATAAATAAATAACTAAATAAAATCTCTAAAAAAAGAAATAAAAAAAGACTTTCTCTAGGAATAAGAGGAAAGGAACCCAAACACCAACCAGAGAATGCAGAGGGGAGGAAAGTAAGAGTGCTCTGAGTTGTGTAGGGTCTGACTCAAACAACGGGGCACCGAGAGCCCGCAGTGCTAAAGCTGCTGAAGGCGCAGAAGACGTCACACAGGGTGAGGCTGGGAAGGCAGCCAGGACCCTTTATGGTGGCCTTTGTAGCCTGTGCCAAGGGTTCTGGAACTTGCTCTTTTTGGAGTTGGGAAAGTTAGTTGGGGGGCTGTGGTCAGTCTGGAGGAGAGATGCTGAAGACTTAAAATAGGGCGCTGGAGGCGAGAACGGAGGAAAGAAGCGATGGTGCCAATAAGATCTGGGAGATCCACCTTAATGTCTTGGGGACTGAACAGATTCAGATGGGGAAGGAGATGGGCCCGTCAAGGATCACGCCCACACCGGAGGGACCCTTGGGACTGTGGTATGAACAAGTGAGAGAACACAGGACAAGAACAGGTTTAGAGAAGTAACTTGAAATGGATCAGTTGAATCCTGACCTGGTGACAGCCTACAAACTGCTTCCTACCAAAACCCCCTTGTTGACACCATGTCCAAGCCCTATCCCCAGGCGCCGAGTGCCTGGTTCGCTCGCTGCATTTGTTCATATGCTAATGTTTGTTTCTTAATAAATAGATTTTAAACTTCTGGGAAATAGTTCTCTATTTCTTGTAATTTCTGTGGTGTCTCTTCCTGGCGACCTAGCACCCGGCCTTGCACATAGAAGGTTTCAATATGCCTTTTGAATTTTGTGGCATTTATATAGCGTGAACCGTAATACTAGAAAAAAAGGCACAGGAACATGAAAACCTACTCTGCTCCGATTACAGGAGGAAAAGCACATACTTTACTTCTGAGTTCCTTGATTAGCAATTCTGTCCCCATTATATCCACATAAACTATTTGTAACTGGGAAGAGCATGATGGTGGTGGGGAGACCATTGCTGGGAGCCAGGAGGGTGCCCGGGCCCCCTCTGCCTGAGAATGATTTCTTGTATTCATCAGAACCTCTCCTAGTCAGTGTCTGTGTCACTGCCCTTCCGCTCATGGCTGTGAGGGACTTTGGATGAGGCCGCATATCCAGAAACACTTTTAGAAGGTGTAAAACAGCATGGGAGTAAGAACTCATGAAAAATGGAATAGAAAAACTGAAATTAAAGGGAAGTGACCTGTACTTCCAGTGGTCTGTCTGGATTCGAAAGTATCAGAATAATTGAAATGCTTTTCATCTGTCTTTTGGGTAATATGTAGACACGGCTGCCCTTTATCCTCTGCATGGTAAGAAGCGACGGTGCTATGAGGACGAGCTATTTGGCACGCAGCTTTAGAATGAAACTTACAATGGTCAGGGACGGGCTGTACATTTTAACCAAGCCTCTTGCAAGTCTCTGTGCTCAAAGACCAAGTATTAAGCAGCACCTATCAGACAAGCTCTTCCTTGGTCATCCAGGTGGGGTGGGGGCAGAGAACTCTCGAATGGCAAATTCCACTTTCTCAGGTTTATTGGTGGCCTGAGGGAAAGCAGACAGCACACAGAGAGGCAGATAAGATAACCACTATCTGAAGTGTGAGTCTGCTATTTTAAATTGTTTTTTATTTGGAAATACATTCAATCTCATTGAAATATCAGGACAAAACTTAAAGATTCAACTACATAGCTATAGACAAATCATTTTTTTCAAGATTTTATTTATTTATTTGAGAGAGAGAGAGAGTGCGTGCAGGAGCAGGGGAGGGGCAGAGGGAAAGAGAGAAGCAGACTCCACACTCAGTGGGAGCCCCATCCTAGGACCCTAGGATCATGACCTGAGCCAAAGTCAGACACTTAACCGACTGAGCCATCCAGGCGCCCCAGACAAGTCATTTTTTAAGTGTGTAGAATAAATATATAATATGAATTTTTACCTGCAATAATAGAGTAGTTCAGTAGGCTAGGTATTACACCGTACGAATTGTCGATGCTTACCTGGTTTGGGACCTCCGGAATTAGCACTTACATATGCCAGAGTTGTCAAATTTACGCCAGATTCTGTCACTGGAAAGTTCAGATGACTCACACGGATCTTTGACAAAATTTATATAAGTTATTCTTTACCTTTTGCATGTATAATAGTCTCGTGTGTCTCTAATTATCACAAGGAGTACTGAAACACATCTTAAATTTACTTTTGCATGTTTTTACAAATCATGCCATTGCACCCTTATTTAGCAAAAGATGGGTTTGTAGTTGAGAATTAAATGCAAAGACTGGAAGTCATCATAATCTTGCCTGAATTCAGCTAAAATGGAAATAAGTATTGGATCTCAATTACCAAAATTCTTCTGAAAGACGTAAGCATTTGTCAGTCCTGTGTTATCTGTGTTCCTAATGACATGAGCTAACCATAAAAGCATGAGTGTTTGAGTTGGATAAATCACTCGGTTCAATTGGCCTTCCTGTTCCCAAGTGGAATAATGGTGCTCACCAACTGTATTAATATCAGGTTTTTCACAGGGCTGCCATGGAAAACCATTTGATAAGAAATATTTTCCATGAGGCCTGCCCATTTTAGAGTGCTAATTTCATAGGAAAACCTCAGAAAATTCAATCTTTTAGCTCCACAGGGCAGTCTAGTCTGTCAGAATACTGACTTTGTGGTAATACATGCAAAATGAATTATGATATTCCTTACCGATAGGTAAAATTTTTGTTTTAATGTTTGAGAATTCCAAGAATCAATACTGGCTCAACATTATGAAGCACTGTTATTATAGGAGCCAATTCTAGACATTTCGAGTTGAACTTAGGTTCAGGTCCTGAGTTAGCTTTTTGAAGTCCCGGCGGGAGGGGGGGCCTTCAACTCTGCTCCAGAGAAGCCCACAGAGGCAACAGCTCCCCACCCCTGACTCTGGGGGACAGCATGGCCTCCCTTCTCTCTACTCTGGTCTCTATGCCTTTGCTTAAACCGTTCCCTCCACAGGGAACACACCTCTCCCCTTTTTTCCAGGGTTCCTCTACTCACTCTTCAGGTCTTAGCTCAAGTACTGCCCCCAGAAAGTTCTTCCCAACCTCTGAGGTTGGGTAAAATGCCCATTCTGTGCTTTCACAGCTTTATATTTATACCTCTATGTTCTCACCTCTCACCGACCTTTTCATGTCGACTTTCGCTAGCACAGAGCCTGACATTTGGTAGGGGAGGGCAACTGGCTGTATCGCCTTAGCGTTTTAGTTTGTAATTGCATCATGTACCCTCCTCCCATCCCCCTCGCGCTGACACCCCAACCTTAGTGTTCTGAGGATGTCACCAGACAGGGTCAGACCTTCAGGATGAACCTGAAGCTTGTCGAGGGCTGGACTGGAACTGAACCAGTTTCTAGGGGTGACTGGGGAGTCTTAGGGAAGGGAGAGACCTTAACCTGGCTCCTCTCCAGAACCTCTGGGAACACTGGGCTGCTTTTTACACGCTAATGGAGCCTTGCTGAGTGGACTTAGATTCTGAGCTGGCCTCTTGCGCCCTCTAGTGGTTCAAAGTCACAGCCGGGCAGAGGGAGAACTCAAGGACAGCTCACGGGTTTTTATTCTTTCTTTAATCAGGTCTAACCACTTAGCTACCTACCAGGCAGTGAGGTCATTTCATAAATACACGTAGGGTGCAATATAGTAATTAATCGTATGCATGCACAATAAGGAACTTGGAACATCTTGTGGAATCCTTGAAGGGCCGTGGGTTCTTTATTTTGTAGTGCAAACTCTTAAAAGGCTGTATGTGCCCAGTGGATAATTGAAAATGTGCTTTCATCAAAGGCAATCATTCTGTCATTGTCAGCCTGTGAAACATTAGCTCAGGGAGCTGGATTACAGCATGTCTTCCTCTTATCTCCCCAAGACTACTCCACCCCAAGGATGACCCAAGAACCAGATCTGGCTTTGTCCTTGAGTCTCGGTTATATTCAAATTTCATGATAGGCAATCTCTAGGGAACTCAAGTGTCTCCTTTAAACAAGGACAATTCCTTAGATGAGTGTGTTCAATCATTCCGTGATTTAGTATCAGAAATTACAGTTCCTTGGGGGCACTAGAAACTGTCATTTCTAGAAACATGAGCGTATGCTTTGCTCCCTTTGAAACAGCCCCAAACACATACTTCTTGTGGGACCTAACTTTTTGAATGACTTAAAAATAATAGCAGATTATAGCTGCTTTCCTCAGAATTGCATGCCGCTTTAAATCTCACCTCCTGGGGGAAGATTCCTTGAGGACTTGGAGCAGCTCTGGCTTCCTGTGGTAGCTTCCCGCATCACCAGAGGACAGAGGGACACTTGTCACGCCTGCCATTTAATCAGGGTCTGGGTTTGTTTTCTGTCTGTCTCCCCCCCAGAAGCTGAGCCCCAGAGTGCAGAGGCCTGCTGCAACCCCAGTCTAGCGCAATGCCTGGCACAGGGGGTGGCGAGTAAACATTCGTCAGCTGACTGATAGAATCCAGAGGGGAGAACGCTAAGGAGACAGGCCACAGAGGAAAGCTGCTTTTGCTGCTTATTTTAGGGCTTCACGCAAATTATGAGCAGATAGAATATATGCTTAAAGACTCAGTGATAGCTGGGTTGGAGGGTCGAGATTAGCATCCAGAGGCCACGGCATGGCATGTTTGCAGCTGTAGATGGAAGGCAGGGAGGGGACAAACTCAAGTTCTCTCATTAAACTCCTGAAGCAATCAGCAATCAGCATCTCCTTGCCTCATGGGCCTGCATCTCTCTGCTGAGGGCTTGGTGGAAGCTGGCCTAAAGTGTGTGGATGTTGACCTGTAGGATCGTTTTATTACCTCAACATGTGGGCATGAAGTTTACCTTTCTGGAAGCGTATTGTTGAAGTCCTAAGTCTCATACAAGAATGTAAGTAGGTTGAGAATCTAGAGGCAGCAAAGAGGGCCAGAAGTGCGCAGACTGTAAGAATATGATGAAGGGTATGAACGACAATGTAATAAAGAATGAAAACAGGAGACCAGGTGAAAGGATGGGGGAGAGGGAACTAAGTCGCACTTTCTTTGTCTCTTTCAGAGTCCCTTTTCCATTACTGACTATGCAGAGACAAATTAAGTTGAATAAATGGCATGCCTGAATCGAGTGTCTAACACACACACACACACACACACACACACACACACACACACTTAGATCCCACAGGGATACTGTTATTGTGAGTACGTCAGCAGGGAGACATCCAAGCCTTGGTAGGCTTACTGGGGATGTCATGCAGCTGTGTATGTGTTTCAGCTCTTCTGCCCCAGACAGTTTTCATTTTTGGGTGGAGGTGATTGTGCTTGTAGTTAGAATGAACAAACACCTTCTGATTTTGTTAGTTAGCATCAAGCTGGGCTGCCAGTAACAGAAAAATTCAACATAAGAGGCTTAATGAGATAGAATTTTGTTTTCCCTACATTTTCAAGAAGATAATAGATCGTCTCTCAGGGTGTGTTTGAAGCTTCACAGGTCAGGGACCTTCCATTTATTGCACCATAGTGCATGGTTTCCTCTTTCAAGGTTGCCTCATAGTCTAACATGGCTGCTGAAGCGCCAGTCACATGTTTGCCTTCCATTCAGCAAAAAGACCAGATTGAGAAGGATGTGCCCTTTCCTATTAGGGACACTCGTTGGCAGTTGCACCCAACACTTCTGCTTATATACTGTTGACCAGAACTTTTCTTCATGAACACATCTAGGTGCAAGAGAGACATGAAAGAAAAGTTTTGTCCCATGAAGCAAAAAAATCAGAGGCTCAGTTATGGAGAAGGAAGGGAGAATAACTAGGGGACAAAAAATATGCAATCTTTGTCACTGAAATCATACAATATTTTTTTGGTCCCTGGAGGCTCAGTTATGGAGAAGGAAGGGAGAATAACTAGGGGACAAAAAAAAAAAGCAATCTTTGTCACTGAAATCATACAATATTTTTTTGGTCCCTGAAAGTAAGTCCTGCCTCAATCTTTCCAGGGCACGGTGAGGGAGAGAGAGCTAGTACTTGAGTACCCTTCGGACAAGGATCTGGCTTCAACCCCACTTGGATCTTCGGGTGATTTGAATCCAAATGTGGATGCAAACCTACTTTTAAGAGTATGAATGACAGGGGCGCCTGGGTGGCTCAGTCGTTAAGTGTCTGCCTTCGGCTCAGGGCCTGATTCCAGGGTTCTGAGATCGAGCCCCTTGTGGGGCTCCCTGTTCTGCTGGGAGCCTGCTTCTCCCTCTCCCACTCCCCCCTGCTTGTGTTCCCTCTCTCGCTGGTTGTCTCTCTCTCTGTCAAATAAATAAATAAATAAATAAATAAATAAAATATTTAAAAAAAAGTATGAATGACAGAAACCATAATCTAATATCGCGAGCCATCTAATAATTAAAGTTCTCATGTCTTCATAGAATGTTTATCAGCACTCAAATACAAAACTCTCAATAGGTCTGGCCACAACTTGTTCCTAACGCTGAACTTAGATACATGTACACAGCTCTTTAAATTCAACCAACTCCCATACAATCCCCTGTATGGATTCAGAGATGACAGCTGAACATTCAGGGGATGAAGATGATTCCTGGCTATCCTTTCTCAGCCTCTTCTCGCCCACCAGAAAATGCTGGAGTTACCCGCAATTCTGTTCTGGATTTTCTCCTCATTTGACTCTTGCCTTCCCGAGCTTTTTCAAATGTATCATGTTGAAGACTGGGCTCATCATTTTCCTTCCCAAATTCGTGCTCCTTTAGTTCCCGAACTGAGTAACAGCACTGGCTAAGACTCCCTCAGGGCTCACATTCAGTTAGGAAGGATGTGCATTCTACTTTCTCTTTTCAGAGTCACTTTCTCCAAACCCCCTGCCGTGAACCCCCGGTGGGGGGGGGGGCCAGGGAAGCATCCTCTCCTGCCAGATTACAGTGGGGGCCTCCCTGCCTCTTGGCATCCTTCAGTCTGATCTGGTCTAAAATTCAACTCTGCTCCAGTCTTGTCCTTACTTAAACCAATTCTGGTACTTCCCTAGAATCAAGTCCAGACTCCACAGGGCCTGGAAGGCCCCATGATCTGGCCTCCTTTTTCCTCCTCCCCATCACCTTTTCCAAGCTCTGACCATTCCAAACTTTTTTCTCTCTCTCACCTCCAAGTCCCTGCACAAGAGATTTCTCCCTTGGAATAATGGCCTAGACTATTATTTCTCTTAGGTTCAAAGAGAAGATGTCCCTTCCCTCTAAGAAGTCCCCTCTGGCCCCCAAATTGGGCTAGGCCCCTCCTACATGCTCCACAGCACTGTGCCCCTCTAAAATTTGAGTACAGCACTCTATGCAACTGTATGCCTCACTGATTGACTGTTCGGCCAGTCTGCGCAGGCTGTGCCCTTACCACTTGGCCCAGAGTCCTGGGCATCTTCGGCTCAGTAAGAATATATTGTATTGAATTGGAGCTCCTCCCAGCCCAGGCTGGAAATCCCAGTTGTACACATTCTGGAGAGTTTGGGAAGGTTGTGTGGCCCGTGATTCAAGAGTATGCCTGGTCCGCCTTCTCCCGCCATCTTCTTCATAAGAATCTCACAAAGCAATGAGTGTTATCCCAATGTGCTCTCTCAATCCTCAGCAGTGAGGCTGCAATGGGGGAAACTTTGGTGGCCAGACAAGCATATTCTAGCAACTTCCCTGAAGGCAAAGACCATATCCATTCTACTTACTACCGTATCACACTGCCAGACGCAAGGCAGATGCTCAATGAGTGTTTTTTGACTCAATGAATCGACTCCAAAGCCGAGAAGAAACTCTGATCGGCACAGACCATGAGTTTTTGATGAATTGAAAAATGGAAAAAGAAACTCTTCCAAAAGCAAGGTTAAGGGGGAAAGTCTGGTGGGGTAGTGTAGCCAAGTGTGATGTGCATGCTTGTGTCATCCTGTCAAAGTCAGGGTGTCTGTCTGGTGCACAGCCCCACAAGACAGCCAAGGGGTTCCCTCACTGATCCTTACCCCAAGTTCCCCACGCTGAGGCCCCCGCCTTCCTTCTTCTTGGCTCTCCTGTAGCCCCTTCTGGCTGGTGAGGCCAGGCCGGGCTTCTCATTTTCATTCCTTCTCTTTTTTGAATTTCATTTTATTTTTATTTTTAAAAATATTTTATTTATTTATTTGGCAGAGAGAGAGAGAGCACAAGCGGGGGAGCTGGAGGCAGCGGGAGAAGCAGGCTCCCTGCTGAGCAAGGAGCCTGATGTGGGGCTTGATCCTAGGACCCTGTGATCCTGACCAGAGCGGAAGGCAGACGCTTAACCAACTGAGCCACCCAGGCGCCCCTCAGTCCCTCTCTTTTTCCTTCCTGGCTCCACCTTCTCCTTCCCTCCCCCCTCGGGCTCATTTTCTTAGGAGGGCCTGAGACATTGGGGAGTAACAGCTGAGAACCAAGACACCCTCCCCCCCATCCTTGATTGAGAATATGAAATAGAAAACTGGCCTGGCTTTCCCCCAGCTCCTGAGGCCAATCCAAGGGAACTGGAGCTCAGTGTGATGGTGATGATGTCTGTGGAAAAGCCTGGAGAAGCGAGAGAAGGATCACATTTATTTAGCTCTTTCCTGGGCTTCATATACCTCATCTCACTTGATCTTCACAATGATCCGGGGACATAAGGCAGACCTTGTGCTGTTCGTGTACGTAGGGAAACGGAGGCTCAGAAACATGACCTGTCTTGACCAGATCACGTGGTACCTGAAGCCAGGACTCTGTAAGGCCGATTGAGGCTCTGCTCTATGCAAATTGCTTAACCCCTCTGACTTTGTTTGCTCATCTACTAAATGGGGGTAATCATGCACAACCTACAGGGTTGCCTTGGGGATTATATCATGCCCTGATTAAATAATGGGGCCCATATTCAAACTTAGGTCCTATAGTTAATGTGATTGTGGGACGAAGGTCCCAGTGGCTTTCCACTTCACAAAGCCTCTGCAGGATTTTTTTTTTTTTTTTTTAACATCACAGAGCCTTGCTGTACTCCTGGGACTTCAGAGGACAAGGCCCTTTCTTCAGTCAGGCTGACCTAAGCGCAGCCAGCCCTCCCAAGCCACAGCTGTGTGTTGGAAAGCTGGACCTCAGGCCCCTAATAAAGAGCAGACCTCCCAATCTCTTCATTCCCTCTCCCTCCCCTCACAAAGGTTTTCAAATTAAAAGTAACTAAAAGCTAAATCCTAAAATGAAGGAAAGGGGGGGATAGGAGGCCCCAAGTTACCCTGAGTTGGAGGAAGTGGAGCTCTCTCCCTAGGAAAAGGGTACCCTAAAATCCAGATCCAGAGGGGGGTTCAGTCCTACCACATCTTTCTCAGCTCTGAGGAGTGTAGGCCCACCTGGGCTGGGCTGGGCCACAAAACAGAGCTGCCAGTCTCTGGTCCTCTGTGCAGTCTGTAAGCAGGTTGCCGGGTTAGGGACGGTAGAAGACTGCAGCCGGTGGCCAGCCCCAGGGAACTGCTGTCTACTTCTCCCTAGACCCAAATCTCTGGAGAGAAAGACCCAAGGAACCCAGAAGAGACGCTGCACCCTTAGCTAGCCAGAAACCGCCAAGGAGAGTAGATGTGAGGGGAGTCCTGGACAGAGAACTGTCACCCCAAGTTACACGCTAGTCTGGACTCTTCTGGAGAACTCTTCCTCCTCCTTTTTCAGGACTTGGGCCTCTCTGCATCCTAAGCATGCAAAGAGGCTCAGAGCAAGCTTCCAAGCCTCGGCCGGGGCAGACCCGAGGCAAGGGAGGAGTCCTTGCCGCTCTCCCCCCTCTCCCCGCGGGGACCCCACATCTGTGCGCCACAACCCCACGCCTCCTCCCAGCCTTCCCTAGGAAGGTCCCTTTGCGGGGCCCAGGGAGCGGCTCTTCCAGGCGTAGGCAAGTATTGAAGGGGTGGAGGGAGGAAGGGGTAGTTAGCCCCGTTTTCTTTTGCAAACCGCCAAACGGTTTGCATTTTCAAATTGCGAAGCTAGAATTGTGTCCCCATCCCATCAACCTCATTTGGGGAAAAAAAAAATCACAAGTTTGTTTAACTGTGATTTGCACAACGAACGGCTTCGGTAACTGCTACAACCGTAAGTCTTCTAAAGCCAAAGGACATTCTGAATTCTCTAAGGAAAGCAGAATCGGGGGTGGAGCTGTAGAGCAGGGGAGTCGAGAGAGGAAACAAACCCCAGCTCAGCGGGGAACGCCCACGAAAGCCAAAGGTGTGCCGTCCGGGGCTGCGGCCGACGTTACCGAGGAGTGGGGTCAGCGAGCCTGGGAGCAGGGCGGGGGAGATTGTTTTGTTTTCAGGGACCATTTTGGTTTGGTCGCGCGAACTTCGCGAGGCCCTCTGTTTGATGGCTGGCTCTCCCTCATCTCTTTTATACCCTTGCACCCAATTTTATGTCGCCTGCGGGCAGGACGAGCGAGGCGACTCCAGAACGGCCGTGCTCCCTACGGCTTTCCCCAACTTCTAGGCCCAGCTCAGCTCCGGAGTTAGGCCTCCTTCCCAGAGGGCCGCAGCCCCCCGACCCCCCGCCCCCGACTCGCGGTTTGGGGAGAAAAATCCTCATTTTTAACCCCAAGATGATTCCTCAAGGGAAAAACACAAGTGGTTAAAATGAAAATCCGGGTGCGGGCTGGAACCTTCGCACAGCTGCCCACGTCGGCGAAAGTCACCCCTCGGCGCGCACCGGGTGGCCTGGTCCCCCGCGGTGCCAGGGGCTGGAGCCCGGGAGAGGAGAAAGGACCTCGCAGTCCGCCTGGGCCAGCGGCGCTTCTTGCCCTTGGCGGCCCCAGGACCACCCAGGACCCCGCGCGCCCAGGGAGCAATCTGGAAAGATCTTAGAACAACACGGGAAGAGCACGGCTCGCCTCCCCCTTCCATTCCTCCCCGCCCCGCCGCCTCCCGGCCTGACTACGCGGCAAACCAGTCCTCTCCCGAAGGCTCGGACAGGCGGCGGAGGCCGGACGGCAAGATTCAAACCCGCCTATGAGCCGTGGGAGGCGCGGGTGGGTGGTGGCTGCAGGGGCAGGACCGGTTTTAAGGCACGAACCGCCTCTTTTCGAGGGCCTCCAGGCCCAAAGCGGCTCCAGAGCACTGGGTTTATTTTGCTTTGGCAGGGGAGGCAGATGTTGACCTCTCTCCATCTTTGCTCGGCCCAGACTCGGCGAAATCATCCCCCCAACCATTTGCTTCCCTGCGCCACCCCCCACCGGTGCACTATCCCGGGAGTCAGCATCCCAGTCCTTTAAACCTTCTGGAATGTCACACATGGAAACCTTTAGCAAATGTTTGTTAATGATCATAACAAAGGCATCATTCAAATTAGGCAGGTAATTACTACCAGAAGGACAACTGGGGGCTCACTTGCTCATCCATTCTCCATGCTTCAAACTCACGAGGAGTTACGACCCGAAGACACCCAAGCCCAGCCTGCTTTTCGGGCCCCCTTTAAGCATCTCTGAAATGAACTGTGAAGTTACCATTTGTGGGCGGGGAGCCCAGTGCACTGGAGACCCCGGTGAGACCGGGCTGCCAGTTTCCCAGAGCAAAGCGGTCCTTCCTGGCCTGGGTAGGCTCCCTACCTTGCCTCCTACTCATTAGGGTATTTGATATAAAAACTTAGATCTCAAGTTGTCTTTATAAATAGCATGAAAGCCAGCATCACCTTTTCCTATTATTCCGCACGCTGATTTTTTTTTTGGGGGGGTCGCGCAATCCGGTTCATTATCTACAAACATTACGGTATCCTGTTAGCATTCCGAACAAGGGACTGTTCATATATTTGCCTTCAATGATTTCCTGAAGGAACATGTGGAAGTAATAGTCAGCAGTGCAGTCACCCGAACTGAAGATGCACGAGAGGCGGGCGCGCAGAAGAGCTGGGGAAATGGGGCCCCTAGCCCAGCCCTAGGCGTCTCCTCGGAGCCTGACACCCCAGAAGCCCATCCCAGAGCAGCACAAGACCCCACACCTCTCTGTGACCCTCTCCCGCTGGCTGTTCCTTGTCCAGCCTCCTGATGAAGGAGAACGTTGATGACTGTCCGACGTTCCAGGCTCCACCTGGACGCCGTAGCCCTTCTGAGAGCGTGGAGGTGGAATGGGGGTGGAGATAAAAAAATGACCCCTTCCATCCAACAGGGGAACTCAAAATTAGAGAAGGCGGGGAAGGTGAACGCGCTCCCCTCCCCCTCCGTCACTTGGAAGCCCCACTCCGCCTGGTCTGGTTCCTGGAGCGTCAGCGCCCCCTTTCCTTCGCGAGCAGAATCGTCCTCTCCCAGTACAGTCTCTTGCCTCACTCTTGGGGCAGAGGATTTGGGGCTCCGTTCAACCCCAGGGCTTCGGTAAGGTCCGTCCCACGCGGCGGGAGGGAGCGCGCGGAGGTGAACCTTCCCTGAACGCGGAGGTGGCAGGTTTGTTGTAGACGATTGCTCAAACGCCCAAGCCTGAGCCTTTTTGTGTGCGTGATAGAAGCCAGGGCAACCTCTCCCAGATTACCCCGAAAACAAAGACACGACAAGATAAGTGACTTCTAGGGAGTAAAGGTCGTTCTGTCGGAGAACGTTCCAAACCTACGCAGACCCTCGATTCTTTGTACCGTCTTTCAAACCTGATTTCAAAGCAAAACAAAACAAAACCAAAAACAAAGACCATCATCTTCATATTGGACTCAACAGTTTGCCTAATCCCATTAAAGGATTAGCAACTACCCGCCACTTTCCCTAAAAGACCCCAAATTGTAAAGACGCAACCGCTTGGAGACCTCTCCGGACAGCCCCTTGTCTAGCTGAGCTAGGAATTTCTACAGAAGGGACATTCTCGATTCCAGATGTATACTTTTTCTGTGCATTAACTGCAATTTCACGAGTTCTTTTTCTTCCTTTCAAAGAGAATGCAAAGCAGTACAGCAGGGTAGGAAAATGCCCCCTAAATCAGGAGGCAAACTCGTTCTGGAAATGATGGGCAGTTTGCATTTTCACGAACCTCTTTCCCGGCAGAACATCAACACCTCCCCCTTCCACCACCCCCACCCCATCTGGTCTGCTTCTCCCCGCCCCCCAGTTGTTGTCGAAGTCTGGGGGTTGGGGCTGGACCCCCTGATTGCGTAAGAGCAAAAAGCGAAGGCGCAATCTGGTTGCGTGGAGATTTCAGAGCGCACGGAGTTCGAGAGAAACTTTTATTTTGAAGAGGCCAAGGAGGGGGGGCCGCTTCATTTCCTGACAGCTATTTACTTAGAGCAAATGATTAGTTTTAGAAGGATGGACTATAACATTGAATCAATTACAAAACGCGGTTTTTGAGCCCATTACAGTTGGAGCTTGAGGGAGAAAAAGAGAGGAGGGGACCACAGGAGAGGACTGGAAACCGTGGACACTTTTTACTTCATATGTAGGATTTTCAGTACGAATTGACATAGGAGGAGAAGGTAAGAAAGGAGAAAAAAAAAAAAGATTTTTGTTTCTAAGAGAAGTCCCTGATCAGGCCCTTTGGGCTACAAGAGAAGTAACTTCACTCCAACTTTGGACGATGAGGGAAAAAATGGAGTTGAATTCCAGCTGTGTGTCCAGAGAGTCATTTATTTTGAATAAACTTCACTTGGAGGAAAGATAACCATAGAGTAAGAAAGTCTAGGGATTAAAAAAAACACATTTTCCAGACCTATTTTTAAAAGCAGTGTTTTTCTAACAACCCTATAGCCTACCAACGAAATTGTTTAGGCTTGCATTTTTGAGGTTTCTTTTGGGGTTGGGGGTGGTATTCGTGTATACTGGGACGAGCACCAAGTAATGCTGGGAGTGGGGGCAGAGGTGTTTGCCCTCTTCTTGGCAGTAGGTCCTGGAAGGCGACAGGTTTTTAATGAGTATTTTCATTCCTCGCCCGCGGTTTGGCGGGACAGCGCTGCAGCCGGTGGTGTGGAGCGCGGCTGGAGGACTGGGGGAGGTGGAGGGAGAAGAGCGCCGAGTGGGGCGCGGAAGGGGATGCGAGGAGGGGAGGCGTGAAGGGCTCGGCTGGAGAGGGCCGGACCTTGGGTGCCAGACGGGGGGCACATGGCGCCGGCCGAGGGCGCGTAGTACTGGACGGCGCAGAGCGCCGGGTGCGAGCCGGGGCCAGACACAGCACAACCGCGGCGGCTGCAGGACACGCAGAGGGGGCGCGGACGTGGGCGAGAGTCTGGGGGAGTCCCCAGCGGTTTGCGGGATCAGTGAAGTGAGAGGGAGAGCGGGCGCCAGTCCCGCGGTGCGCTGGGGTTGCGCGCCCTAGTGCGGGGGCGAAGGCGTAGCGGGCGGGCAGGCGGTCTGGAGTAATGACAAACACATTTGGCCCCGAGTGAAGAAGTCGTCGTCGCCTCGCATTCCAGCAAGTGGGATTTGAGGAATTTCGTACTGCGCTCCAAGGGGCCCTCATTGTGCGCTGTGGTCCCCACCCCCACTCGTCTCCGCGAGCCCCCTTTTCTCGGTGGAATCGTTTTTTTTGCGAAGCCCGGGGCTCTACTGCTGCCCAGTCCCGGCCACAGGAAGGAAAGAAGGAAGATCGCCAGAGAAGTTCAGAACTTCTCTCGGGGAAGTTAGGGACTACTCGGAACAGAGAAACTTGGTTCCCAGGTAAGAGAAAGATGGTAGGCGAACCGGCCTCACCACCTCCCTCCGGGCACCTGAGCTCAAGATCCCCCCCCCTTGGGTGTCCCTTTCCTCGCGGGGATGCGTGGCACTCGCCGCCTACACTCGCCCTGCTTCGTCCTCTCCAGTGCCTCTGTTTCACTCTTTGCGCCGGCCTCCTTGCCTGCTTCCCAGCCCCTCCTTCCTCCTCCGTCTATCCCCATGGAAATCGGCTTTTCCTTGTGAGATTAACTTCTCCCGGCACTGCGGGGGGGACGGGCGGCGTCCGCTTGGCTCGGAAACAACTGGGGTCAGCGGTTCTGTTCGGAAACTCAGCCAGCTCAGAGCCAGGGGGACTTGAGTACGACTGCCCTAGGGGCCAGGAACCCGGCCGCCTGGCCAGGTGTGTGGGAGCTCCAGTGTCCTGGCCAAGCGTCCCCGACGGGAAGAAGTCCTGGGCTCTCTGTATGTTGGCTGTGAGTCTTTCCAGCAGCCGGAGCGCCCGTCCCTCTCTCTGCCTCCCTACCTCTGCTAAGACCTCAGGATTGCAGAACGAGTACCTTGAAGAACTTGCCACTCACTCCATCTGCCAGGGTGAGAGGCAAACCTGGGCTGGAGAGGGAGCGTGGATGGCCTTTATCAGGTCCGGACTGCCCCGAGCCCGGCCCAGCTGCTTGGAAAAGCCCCGGGCTGCGCCGTGTGGGAAATGGCTTTTTGGCTCCGCAGCCGAATTGCTCAACGTTTTGGACCGACTCGTTTCGCCGCAGTCGCTCGCGACCAGAACTAGGCAGCTTTTGAGTAGGGAGACATCCGGGTCATCCGGGCAGGACAGTCAGCCGCACAGCTTGCGGGACTAACACCCCGGAGCCCAGCGAGCGTCCGGGCTTCTGGAGGGGAGGAAGAGTCTTGCGCACCGCCGCAGAGCCCTGGTGGCTCTGGTTTTAACATCCCCCACCGTTTACCCGCCTCTGACCCACTCGGACCCTGGCGCTTCTGCTTTGCATCTCTTCCCTGTTTCCTTTCCTCTTGGTTTCCCCCTTTCCTCTTGGTTTCTCTCTTTCCACTCTCCCATGATAAAGGGGCCCTTCCTCCGCTCCCCGACAGGCGAGGGTCCGTCCATCCTCGCCTTGACACCCTGGTCAGTCCCTGCTTCGAGGCTCTTACACAGTCTTGTTTATGGTTTGATCCAAGTGTAGCTGGGGTGAGTCCCCGCAGCGGAGGTGGGGGGGGTGGGAGGCAGAAATCGGGGCACCGGGAAGGAGCGGGTAGCAGACCCTCGGACCTTGCACCAGTCCTTAGGTGGACCGAGAGGGACTCGAAGCAGAACCTCGCCTCCCGGCCGCAGGTCCGCTTTCTTCCCGGGGCGCGGACTGGGGAGGGGCGCAGGAGGAGGGGCAACGGGCCGGGCTTTCCAGCTGCAAACGCGTCTGGCGCCGAGGCGGGTCCGTTTTGTGCCTCCTGGGGACTGGCCGTGGGCGGCGCGCAGCGCCTGGACGCGTCCTGCGGACGTGGTGGCCAGCGCCTTCCTGCAGACTCTAGCGGGTGGGACTCCCTCTGGCCTCCGGGGAGCTGCGACAGGGTTACATGCTGCTGATGGACGAGTGGCAGTTCTGGGGGAAAAGCTAAAGCTTGCTCGGTGACTGAAAGGTGCGGCTCTCAGCGTCCCTTGAGTCGGGCTTCGAAGGGCCCACGCGCAGCATCGGCCGTCGGGGTGCTAGGGGGGAGGTCCCGCGCGGGATTCAGGCTCCCGGCAAATTGCTTTTCTCTGCAGCGCTCTGGTCCTGGCTCTGCCGATGCATGTCTTTTGCTGAAATGGCTCTGCGGCTTTTCCTTTTGTTTTAAACTGAACAGGGAGTCAGGAATCGGTTGGAAAAACAGATCAGAGTAGCTAAAGAGGACCTCGGATTTGGGGCGCTCCCCTCCCAGCCAACTGCAGTCCTCCCCTTCTCGGAGAAAGGGAAGCGAGGGGAGCTTGCGGGAGCGAAGGTGCGCTGGGTTGCGGGGGCAGAAGCGAGCATGCGGCAGGGGGGCTCAGGGGAAGGCCCGGTTCTTTGAAGACGAGAGGTCTCAGTCTCAGCGCCCCGCGGCCTTCTCCGTGGGCAGCTGCCCGCGGCCGTGTCGTTTTTGGGCCCATAGGAGGCGCTGGCGCGCGACTGTAACCCTAAACCCCGCGGCCCCTATCCCTCCACCCCTCCCGGCCCCCTCTTAGGTCTCAGCCGAAAACAATGCAAACGCCAAGCGTCGTGCCTGGGGCTCCAGGGCCGCTGCAGCTCTGAGGCCGGGAGTGCGGCCGATAGGGACGCTAAACTCCGACCGAGCGGGCAGCCCTCGCCACCAACCCCGGAGTGACAGAACGGCCGAAGGCGTGGGGGCGGCGGGAAGGGAAGCGGCTGGCGCGGGTTCGTGTGGGGCAGCTGGGCAGTAGGCGGGACAGTGCGGAACCTCCCCGGCGAAGGTAGTCGAGCTGCCGGGCCGGGCTGCGCTGTCGGGGACCCGGAGCCTGAGCGGCCGGCGGGCGGGCAGTGAACGAGCGAGCTGGGTAAGATTCGCGGGGCTGCTGCGCCCTCTAGTGGCCATCCGGAGTGCGCGCCGCCTGGGTCTCCTGCCTTTGGCGCTCCGCGCTGGCGCCGCGTCGGAGCGCGGCGCTGAGCCCGAGGGCCCCGGGCCGACCGAGCCTGTCGCCTTTGCGGCGGCCTGAGGCCTTGGAGAGACGCCTGCAGGCACGGTGTGTGTGGCTTGGGAGGCGCTGGAGGGCGGGATGGGCGGGGTGCAGGGTTTGGGGATGGGCTGGGGGTGTCGTCGTGATTGAGCGTGGGAGAAGTGGAGGAAGGTGGAGGGTATAAGGTCCCGGGCGCTTTTGGGGAGTAGCCGCTGACTTTTGAGGCCCCTCGCAAGGTCCCCTGCCGCGCGGGAGCCCCCCGGCTGTTCGTTTGTTTTACGACCTTACGCTATTGAGCAATTGGAACAGTCGTTTCCAATCAGCCCGCGGTTCCCGGCTGCGCGGTCGGCGCGGCCCCGTGGAGAGAGGGTTTACGAGGGGTGACAATGGCCTGCGAGGGTTACGGCGTCTGGGTCGCCACCCGGAGCGGCCCAGGTGGTTCCCCTCCTGCGGGTGGGCGCCATCTCCCGGGTGGCGAGAGCGTGGGGAAACAAAGCCCTGGGTCACCCGACCTCTTCTCCAGTGGCTTCTCCTGCCGAACCCTCTGAACCTGTGTGACTGGGATAGCAGCGCCGTCTTCCGGGCTCCCGAGGCCCCTCCGCCCTGGCGGCCTCGCTCGCAGCGACGGTGCTGGTGCCTGTCCCTCACCGAATTCTCCTTGGGGCCCCGAAGACAGTGAAGCGTTTTCGGTCAACAGTTGCCCTGTTCCTGCTTCCATTCTGTGGGCTCTGAACTGAAGTCACCGCGGCAGCTAAAAGTACCATCCAAGAAAAGAAGAGATTGGAAGTTAAGATTTGGGACATTTTAGCACAGAACTTCTAGCGGTGTCTGTGTCTCCACGGACCCCGGGACGCACGTCCTTGGACCAACACTGTCATCTGCTGGCCGCACTTGAGAACTGCAACGACCCTCTGTGGGAATGGGCTTCGTGGAGATTCGAAGGAAGTTGTGGGATGAGAAAGATGCATTTTCTGCCTGGTAGGACCAAGTGGAAGATGACTGGTTTATTTTTACTACAAAGCTGCAAGAATCATTGGGCTGATCACATTTGTTTTGTGGACCTTTGTGTAGTTTTTCGCCTTAGCTCGTTCTTTGCATTTATGTAACGAGCAAAGTGCGAACCTACCACCTCTGACTATCAGAGCAGATCTGTGAAGAAGCTAAGCGGATATTTGCATATCTCTTTAAGAGTGAGGCGCTGGAGTTGGGAGCTTGGTGATCTTGAGTGCGCTGTAAGTGACTACACCCAAGGGTTCTCATTAGGAGTCACACCAGTTTGGTGACAATCAAAAGGAAGTGTCGTTTCAGGCTTCCGTGGCTCAAAGATCTGATGCAGGAAGAGCAGAAAGGTTTACGAGCTCAGATTGTCCCATAAAATGCTCCCAAGTAAAAATACTCCAGCCACCACCCATCACTGGAATGTCTGATGGAGCGCGGAGAAATCAAAACAGCGCAACAGGGTCTGGTGGGGTGTAGATTCTGGTAAACACACCCTCGGTGAAGTTGCCATCAGTGCAGGTCAGCATCTGGATTGCCGGGGCTGAAGTTAGGAGACCGAGTAGGACATTTGTCACAGGGATAAAGCAGGATATGTAATTTTCACAGTTAGAATTAACTCAGAGCCGAAATTAACTGAACCTTGGAAATCTGAATCTTGAAGTTGTCAGTGGCTTTGGGGACTGTGAGAGCGTCTCCTGTGGCCTTTAATCATGCCAGGGTGGGGTGAAATTCAAGATTCAGTGGCTCTGCGGCGGGGTGTGTTGAGCCGTTGGCGATGGGGAAGCTGGCTTTCTGAGAAGGCTAGCATGCTCTCACTCTGGAAATACTACCCAAGCTCTGTTTACTCTCTGGCTTAGTATGTTGTCTTTGGTTATGGAGGTGCCCTTCACGGCTCTTCACTGCTGTTTGCCGGGACAGGGTTGGAAGCCCATTAAGGACGGTGGGTGCGGACAGATTTCTTTTTCTGTTTTACGTGATGGTATGTATGGGTTCAAGTTCAAACAGCCTTGATCATTATCAGGCCTTGGTTGAACCTGAGTTTATTTATTAATTTTTTTTAAGATTTATTTATTTATTTATTTGAGAGAGAGAGAGAGAGAGCCAGCGAGAGAGGGAACACAAGCAGGGGGAGTGGGAGAGGAAGAAGCTGGCTCCCAGCGGAGGAGCCTGACGCGGGGCTCGATCCCAGAACGCTGGGATCACTCCCTGAGCCGGCAGACACTTAACGACTGAGCCACCCAGGTGCCCCTGAACGTGAGTTTAGATCCACCTCTCTGATAGCAGGTGATGAAGGGCAAGTCCAAAGGCCTTTGGGCCTGACTTTCTCAGTAAGTAGGAGTTGAAGGAGTTACTCTGACACCCCTGTCATTTCGGACATCTCAGGGGGCGCCTGGGTGGTGCAGTCTGTCTGCCAGGTTGAGCGTCCGTCTGACTCTTGGTCGTGAGTTCGAGCCCCACATCAGACTCTGTGCAGAGTCTGCTTGGGATTCTCTCTCTCCCTCTGCGCCTCCCCCCACTCACGCGTGCCCCCGCCTTTCTCAAATAATAAAATCTTTACAAAACATCTTAGGGGTCTGCAGGAAAAGAGTCAATATGGAAACCAATGGCTGCAGTTTCCAAGGCACTTTTGATTAAACTATAACTTAGTCTTTACAATAATGTGTTAAGGCAAGCCAGCAATCAGGTATTATTAGTTCCCCTTATAGAAGAAGAGCCAGAGGTTCAGGGAGACGGACTAGGCGTCCGATATGGCGTGAACCTAGCCAAAGGGATTTCCATCATACTGCAGAGAGAAGGAATGAGAAAGACAAGAAAATGCCATGGAGGAGCAGGTCACTTGGCCTGAGAGGGAACGTGGCAGAGGTCTCTTTTCCCTGTTTGTTTTTCTAACTCTTGGCAGCGCGTTCTACGTTGTGGTTATAGAGGATGGAGACTGAAACCCAACTTGTAGCTGGCATGAGAAGACGTGATGATGATTTTTTACAAACAGATTTGGGTGAAGCCCGTGGCTCTCCCTGCAGAGTGATTTGTTCTTGCCAGCTCGTAGCATCCCAGGTTTCTCTGAATTTGTGACCTCAGTTCCTCGTGCCTGCACACCTGACTTTCGGATGTGCTCTAGGACAGGGGCTACTGATGGAGGGTGAACGTTGACTCCCCGAGTGGAAAAGCCCTGGACGTACCGAGCCAGACTCTACATCCTCACTATGTGGCCAATAGGCAGGGAGGCCATTCTCTCCTGTTGTTTTCCAATACCTCCCTGTAGGGCAAACACGCTGTAGTTACGACGAAATTGTCTGAGTTACAGATGAGTCACGACATGAAATTTCACAAATACGCCTGCGTTTCCAGCCAGGGCACTACTCTTATCAGAGGAGGGAGGTTGAAGTCTTCGGCAAACTCGTTGATTCTCAGTGCTCCCATCATCGCTGGCTCTGAGGCCCTGTGTGCATTACCCGCGTTGTACGTCCGTAAAGAATCGTCCCTGGCGGCAGGACCATGGTATCTGGATGCGCAGAAGGAAAGCTGGTGGGCCTGGCCCAGGGCAAAACGCTCCTCAGAGCCTGCCCTGTGAAAGCAGCCCTTATGCTGGGGGGGGGAGGGGAGGAGGGGCGCTTTAAAGATGTGTTGTTGGCAAGCCCTGCTAGAGAAATACTGGATAGAAATGTGATAAAACCCAAGACATGAAGCTGGCCCTGGAGGCTGCTTTGAAGTTGGCTAAGTGGATTATCGGTGGGAGGCTGATATGTATATGTACAAACACAGGCCTTTACTGCTAATTGTGGTAAATCAGGCTGGCCAGGCTGGCTCTGGGGCCTGCTGTGCCTCTCAGCACAGCAGTGAGGAAACCCTGCAAACCGCCCCCCCCCCACCTGCCGGGCACATGCCAGGGGCCTCAAAGCCATCAGCCAGCCAACGTTGTGCAAATTGCATTTGGGTTCACAGCCCTGCAATTGTTCTTCTCTCACTGGGGTGAGCAGAGAAGGGAAGCAGGGCCCCAATTTGCATTAGGAAACAGTGCTGGCGGAGTGGGGGGAGGAAGGGGACACGCAAGGCTGAAGCGCTGACCTTCCCTTGAGGGAGACCATATGGTGAATTGGAGAGAGCACAGACTCCGCGTTAGAATTCTGGCTTTAGCACCAGCTGTGTGACTTGGGGTGACTTGCTGAACATCTCTGAACCTCACCTGGCACTTCTGAAAATCAAATATGTCTCGGGGTTATCCTTAATAGACATGGCACACATGGGAAAACCTTGGCTTGTTAGTACATACTGGTTTCTTATTCCTGCCCTGGACAAAACAGAATTAGCATTTTTTTCCTGTCCACCCTCCCCCCAACCCATTGCCAGCATTCTGCCTTTCACCCTGTCTGTCTTCCTTCTCCATTTTCCCAGGAGAATTCAATGAAGAAGAAATCTGATTGTGCACATGGGCCATCTTGCCTGCGTAAAGGCGAAAACATATGATCAGGGGCTAACCACAGGCATACACGGAACTTCTCCTTTTTTGATGTGTTTTTTGGGTTTGTTTGTTTTAGGCCAGTTTACTCAGGAGTCACGAACACGCATCTTAGTTTCCAAAGCTAGTGGTGGAACAAATTAAATCCCATGAAGCCTTCTGTTGCATGTGTTGGGGGTTTGAGCAAGTCAGGGATCCAGGACATCCTAGGCCAAGGCTTAGGTGTTTTTATTTCATGGGATATCCCAAGCATTGCACCCCTGCCGGGGTCCCTCTGAGGGGGGGCTCTCCAGTCGAAACTTGGGTGCTTCGCAGTGTCCACACCTGCCAGTCTGTGCACAGGTGTTTCATTGACTGCAGTCAGATCATGTCATTAGTGACTTCACGTGGGGAGTGATAGGGGCGATAAATACGGTGAGTGGGGATGAGCACGAAAAGAAAAAGATAAAAAGGGGCCTTTTCAGAGTATGACCTGAATAGACTGTTCCGTGGCTTCACCTTGGGGCTCCTTGGGTCCCTCTTTAATAAGAATTTTCCCTCCCTTTCCCTGCTTGTGTCTTGCGACATTCGTTTTCAGTCCCTCTCCACTTCTCTTCCGTTCCTCCGATTTTACGGCAGGAAATTGGAGGCAAAGAGTTGGTTTCTCCCAGTCTCTACCGAATTTTATTGGGTGGTTTGCCGCATCCCCCCCCAAACACGGACATTTAGGCCTACTTTTCTCCCTGTTTCCCCTCCCTGCCTCACCACCCTCACGGCTCCTTCCACACCTGTGCCCTCCGTACCATGTTCAGCCTGACCCAGTGCACTGGGTCCTGAGTCTGCTAGGGGCCCATGCAGGGCAAAGGGACGTCCTCCAAGTGAGCTTGGCTTTGACTTTCAGAAACTTGAGATCAGAATGCCTTGTCAATATGAAGGTGTTTGTTGTGGCCCAAGCATCTGTTTTCCCAAAGATTGTGGATGATGTGAACTTCCCATACCATCTGTAGTGGAACACCAAGCAAATGACCACCTGTTTTGAGTGAAAACAGCTCCAGTGTGGAAGTTGAGCAAATACGTGTGTGCTTGTTTTTCACATTCTTCATTTAAATGGGTTAAAAGGAACAGTTCTGCTGTGCTCTTGGATGCATTCTGAGACCATAAAAGCCAGACTTTTTGGAATTTGAAAGCTGCGCGCAACCCAAAAGGGTTTCAGCTTCAGATGGCTCCTGTCATGATCTTGGGGTTCAATTGGGCTATGGGATTCTTTTTTAGGTATCTTAACTGCTTTGACCATGAACCTTAAACCAAGGGGTTTTCAACTAAAATGATGCTGTTAACATTTTCCATATTGCAAAGCAGCAAAAGAACGAGGCTCACTGGAGGTTTTATTGGCTGACGCTGCTTCTGTTTGACATTTGGTTTTCCAGTTTTCCGGAATGATGAGGACTTCCCTTCTGGGCTTCCTGATCTTAGGCTGTCTCCTCACAGGTAAGGATCCCAGTACTCTCTGACTTCACTGTTCTGTAGGGAGCCTTGCCTTCTAAGTTCTGTGCTCTGGGAGTGCTCCCTGTACTCAGCAAACACAGTCCAAAAGAGGGAAGGGAAGTCAAAAATGATGAGAAGTACCTAGAATGACCACAAATCTTCAGTTCCCTTTGACCTGTCACACTGACTCCCCCTCAGAAGGAATGCTCGCTAGTGGCAGTTTTAGTATATGTATAATCCTGGCATTGACACGTGGTAGGAATAATTGCCTGAATTTGCCCACTGCTCTTTTCTTTTTCCTGGGACATGGGTTTCCAGAGACATTTGTGAATAGTCCAAGGAAATAAACAGTGGAAGATTCGTGACCAGGGAGTCATACCTTTCTTAAGTGAAAGATGCTTAAATTGCTGGAAAAATCTTAGAGCACCTTTTCCCCGGGAATCTAGTTGGAAGAGTATTTGACTCGGAAATCCTGCTAACGTTTTTCTACCAGGAGGATACTACTTGGACCGTTTGTGGAAATATTTATTGGCATTTTTTAGTTTTCATCCAGATGTTTGTACATCACAGATGTTCACCATGAGCTCAATGTTTTCCTGGTCTGAGGAGTTAAGTCTGTCAGTGTCTGTAGGGCTTACCTATATGGGCATGTTAGCCTTAAGCAAGGTCAGTGGTTCGGTAGTTCCAAACTCCACCAAGTATCGTCCGCCTGCAGGAGGATAGGTGACCCGATGCACTTAGGACTTCGGCCTTAAGCTGCGAGAGTCATGGTGGGCACGCAGTGAAGTTGGGTGGGGTTCCCACATTGGGCTCCAAAGGAGATTAGAGACCATCGATGAATAATTAAGTCATAACACCTCTTCTGTCGGTTTTAGAGACAGGGAAAGCTGGACTGCAAGATGAACTTAGAGTTTTCACTCTTGGGCTCTAAGTATTCTTACTTTAAAAATTAAAATCAGGAGCTTTCAGCTGGCTTAGGGAGTAGAGCTCGAGACTCTTATCTCAGGGTCGTGAGTTCAAACCCCACCCTGGGTGTGGAGCCTACTTGAAAATAAACAAATACAATGAAATTTAAATTAAAATCCGTTGGTTTCTGGGAAGTCCTTAGGGAGAAGGCATGCCAGCGTGTGGTGAGAAATGGAAAAGACATAATTTTTTTCAAGCACAGACCTGCTTTGCGCTTCGTGCAGTCTCCCTGCTCTCCTTCTCACCCCATTTCGTACTAAGGGGAGCGTCTGCAGGGAATGGGGACAATAAAGAACCCATATGTGCTCGCATCTCTGCCCTCTTGGGATATTTTATGGGCACACACGAGAGTCTGAAATATGGAATTGGAGTCAGGCGTCCTCTCTCCATCTGAGTGTTTGCAGGGGTGAATCTCGGGGTTTGGTGGGTGCTTTTGAGGCCTTTGGAGCATTTGCGGCTCTCAGCAGATGCGGCGGCTGTTATAATGGGGGGCTTTTCATGGGCATCCAGGCCGGCGGGTTTTTGTGCAGAGACGCTCATTGTTCAGTTAAGCTGCTGCTGTTACTCCTCTCAGCTCTCTGGGTGAGCCTCTCCTTTCTGGCTGCACCCTATTCAGAGCCTGTTTCCTTTTACAGGGCCCAGCCGAATCTTCTGCCAGCTTTCATTACCCTCCATCCTGCCAAACGAAAATGAAAAGGTCGTGCAGCTGAATTCATCCTTTTCTCTGAGATGCTTTGGGGAGAGTGAAGTGAGCTGGCAGTACCCCATGTCTGAAGAAGAGAACCCCAATGTGGAAATCAGAAACGAGGAGAACAACAGTGGCCTTTTTGTGGCCGTGCTGGAAGTGGTCAACGCGTCGGCGGCACACACGGGCTTGTACACTTGCTATTACAACCACACGCAGACGGAGGAGACCGACGTCGAGGGCCGGCGTATCTACATCTATGTGCCAGGTGAGCCGTGCGGGCGCCTGCTCCACGCTTGTGGTCCTCGTCCCTCCCGCCGACCGGATTAACGTCTTAAGAAATAGGAACGTACCAAACATTTATGGGAGAAAAGGTGAAAAATATGAGAGAACACACAACATTAACTCAAGGTCACTTGTGAGACCATTATCAAGAAATATGTATGGGCAACGTTTTGGAACCGTGTTAAGTTTTAGAAATCATTTTTATCATGGCACGTTTTATTGGCATTGTGCAAAGAATCTGAAATGCCCTCATTTCTGTTCAGTTCAACCAAGTTTGACAAGTATTTGCAGTTGATTGTGTGTCAGGCGCTATGCGAAGTGTTGGGGACCCAGAAATTAAGTAGGTAGGTCCTGTCTTGGGGCTGTTTATTGTTTATTTTAATAGCTTCCACATAACCATGCTGTTTTTTCAGATGGAATGAAATAGATATATTCTTGATTAATAGGTGGGGTTTTTCTTTTTGATTAAAATTTGGGGGCAAATCCATGCTCATGATGCTGTCTCTGACCTGTGAGAGACAGGTGCCAAGACAGGAGAATGAAGGGATGAAGCACACTGGGGTTCGATGAGGGGACAAGCCTGTGAGAGAAAGTGGGGAGGGATCCCGCAGAGCCTGGGAGGGCTGTCAGCCTGCATCGGTGGTGTGCCCTTGAATGGAGGAGGGGAGGCGGGAAGGTAGAGTAGGTGACTCCAAGAGCTCTGTGTCGGGGAGGTCTGGGAGCCTAAGGAACCCCAGGGCCACACACTGCTTGGCTGGGGGGACCTGTGGAGGGCGTGGCCTTGGGTGTGATGGATTTCAGAGCCTGCCCCTAGAGTGGAGGATGGTGGGGTGCTTTCTCCCAGCAGCCCCGCTAATCAGCTAGGCTTAGCCATGAGCTTGAGGCTCATCTGGTTTACCACCCCCTCGTGTATTCCTAGTGCGCTCCTGCAGTGGTCTACACCTACATCCATCCCCGTATGTCTGTATCTGTACCTTTGTGGGTCTCTGTCTGTCCGGGTATCGAAATCTGTATCTTCTCTCTCTGCGTCTATCTCTATCTGTATATATCGGCTTCTACCAAGGTCAGTTGTTTAAAGCAGGGCCATGATGTTATGCAAACATTGCATAGATAGTGCATAATGGTAGGGAAGGCTTGCATTTTTAATGGAAGGCCTGGCTGAGGTGTAATGATATCAAACGGTGTATTTTAACCTGAGATGAATTCATAGCTTCATTTGCTGAAATCTTTACTAACAGAGTTCGAGGATTTGGAACTCTGAACACAAACTCAAGCAATGGCAGTCTTCATATGTAAATTAAAAGGGGCTGTAGCTAAGTACTTGGCTTAAAACAAGCAGACGCACAAACCATTGATACCTCTTGCCATCCTGTTTTGGCAGAGGTGAGGTAAGGGGGTCTCTGAAGTATGTCTTCCTATCTTTCTGCCTTTTCTTTGTAAGTTTTTTTTTTTAATTGGCCACGCTTCTTGTCCTCTGTCACTGTGGGCACCCACAGCTCTAGATAGACCCTCTTCATTTCTTTCATGACACTCAACTGTCTGAACCCTTCTTCCTAATAATAAAAGATTTTAAGAAGGGTAGGCATTGAGAATGGCACCCCAGTTTTGTTCACACATAAATGCCCCCTGCTTTGAAGAGAACGGTAGGAATATGGGCTTGTTAAAGGCATATGGTGTTTTGATCATCTTAAGATTGTCCAAAAATTCTTGTTTCTCCCCTACCCTCAGCACAAGCATACCCAGGTCGGCTCTGCACTGCCATCAGTTAGAGGGCTTTTATCTGTAGTCACGGAAGGTAAGGGCCCTTCTGAAACTGAGGTCTGAGACTCTCAGTACTCCTTCCTGTAGTAGCTTACGTGCTGGTGTTCTTTGGAAATAAAATTCTCAGGCTGTGGGACTATAAAGTCTATTTATTACTTGACTGATGATTTTTTAATAGACAGGTTTCTGCCCTACTTCTCAGTAATACTGACTATAGGCAATAGGGATCTTTGAAATTATGAATATTTTCTCTTGCTTTGAACAGATTTGATTATTGATCATCTTTTTGGTAGTGCTTAAATTTGATTTCAACTCCTGGCTAATACTTACATTCATCACCAGTCTTCTTTTACTAGGGTGCAGGCATTTTGGTGGTGTCCGTACTTTAGCCCTCTAGCTCTTACGATGATTAATGTCAGTGTGGTGACAGTTCTGGATATATGCGAAGGTATCATTTGTACCTAATGTGATCAATGCCAGTGGGATAATGTTTCTGAATATACGTGTAAAGGTGAAATTAATGCCTGACGTGTTTCTTGTTCTTTCCTAAACCACAGACCCGGATGTAGCCTTTGTGCCTCTGGGAATGACAGATTATTTAGTCATCGTGGAGAATGATGATTCTGCCATCATACCATGTCGCACGACTGATCCCAAGACTCCGGTCACCTTGCGCAGCAATGACAGGGTGGTGCACGCCTCCTATGACAGCAGACAGGGCTTCAATGGGACCTTCAGCGTTGGGCCCTATATCTGTGAAGCCACCGTCAGGGGAAAGAAGTTCCAGACCATCCCATTTAATATTTATTCTTTAAAAGGTACTTGTACCCTCTCTCTCCTTTA
This sequence comes from Ailuropoda melanoleuca, assembly GCF_002007445.2. Lineage (NCBI taxonomy): Eukaryota > Metazoa > Chordata > Mammalia > Carnivora > Ursidae > Ailuropoda > Ailuropoda melanoleuca. The sequence goes on along the minus strand of NC_048228.1, from coordinate 68,825,594 downwards.
AATAGTTAAAGGTAAAATAATTAGATGTATATAGGATTTAAAAAAAAATCATAGTCCCTGATGACGGAGACCCTGAATATTTGGGGATTTGGGACCCCACTTTTACCATACAAGGTTAGGCTGCCCTCTGTGGCTGTAATAACATTAAGCTTAGCATTACTAAAGACAAATGCTGCTTTACCCCTGTAAGATTTCATATTTCATCAGTTGACTTCGAAATACTGTAAGGAATTCTTTCCTTGCATAAGCCTCTTACTGTTGTACCCACATTCCTGACTACAGAGGCCCTAAAAACAAACACACACCTGTGGGGGTTGGACGCCTAGATTAACTTCAGTAACTTGAGAAAGGTGATTTTGATTTTGAGCAAAGCTTGTTGCTATGGCCCTCCCTTTGATGTGAGTGGTTTATGGGAATGGGAAAGGATAATGCGTGTTTGGGGTCAGCAGTTTGGGGTCAGTAGAATGCCACTGAACGCCGGGTATGGGCTTCTTTGATGCCAGCGCTGTGCTCAGTTCTAGAAAAGCGCTGAAAATAGCTGGGTAGCAGGGCGGGAGAGAGGAGGAGAGAAATGGTAGGGGAGGAGCAAAGTGCCCAGAGCAGTGCTGGTCAGTAAAGGCTGGTTGATTAAATGAATAAATACATCCATAAAGGTGGTTGCAGGAGAGGAGAGCCATCCTTAACCCAAATGCTCAGGCATATGGTGTTCGGTTCGATTGGAACTTAGTTTTACTCTTGCTACTGTTGTCTGTGTAGGTATTTGTGTGTGTGTGTGTGTGTGCTATTTTATAACTATGCGCCAAATTACACATGCCAACACAAAATCAAAGCTTCTGAAACCTCAAAAATTTTGTCTTGATCACAATGGTTGGAAAATTATTTTTCATGGGGCAGCTTGGTGGCTCAGTTGGTTAAGCATCTGACTCTTAACTTGAGCTGAGGTCATGATCTCAGGGTTGTGAGTTTGAGACCCGTGTCAGGGCTTAAGATTCTCTCTCTTCCTCTCCCTCTGCCTTCCCCCTGCCCCAACAAAAACACCAAGCTTAAAAAGAAAAAAAAATCTCAGAGTTTTAAAAAATAAAGCAAACCCAAACCTTGTAAGGTTCTAACTATACTATGGATATTGAGGTCCTTGTGTTTGTTCTTTTAAATAGCAACGTCAGAACTTGATCTAGAAATGGAAGCTCTTAAAACTGTGTATAAGTCAGGGGAGACGATTGTGGTCACCTGCGCCGTCTTTAACAACGAGGTGGTCGACCTTCAGTGGACTTACCCTGGAGAAGTGGTAGGTACCTGCAAGGCTCCTGGTGGCATGGAGCGGAGCACAGCAGGGCTCAGAAGACCTGTCACTGATGGGGCATGACACCGAGCTTCTCCAGATCTCAGCTTCCCATCACTTCAGTGAGCCCGTTTGACTAGATCACTTTATGGCTCTTTGGGCAGTGGGAGAGGTTGAGACGCTAGCTGGACCAGGACCTTCAGAATCTATAAAGGTTGTACGCTGAGCCGCCTTTCTCATAAGTCAGAAAGAAATAGGAAGGTTCTATCTATATGGTTCTATCTGTCTGTCTGTCTATTGATCTAATTCCTCTTCACTCCTGATTGGCAAATTTCTGCTCCCTGCTCTTTTTTGGCATTTGATTGCTTCTCTCCTTTTATCCATTTCTCTCCCCTGTGCTTTTGCTTCCCCTCTTCCTTTCTCTCTGGGGCATCGATTGGATATTGGACATTTTCACGTATGACCTTACGACCTCATGCATTGAAGAGACATTCTTAGTCCCATATGTGTACATCTTCCCTGAATGTGGGGCGGTTTGGTTTCCCTGTCTGTACTTGATTGCCTTTAATCCTTAAAGCATAAATATTTCTTCTCATTTATTGGAGATAGACATTTTTCCCCCAAACCACAGTGTGTGCTGGTTGGCCCCAAAATATATAATCCAGGTACTGTTTTATGAAACAAAGTTTTTAATCAGATATAAAAATAATACAGGTTTATTGTTGTAATGTTATAAAATGTAGAGAAACAGTGGAAGAGTCACTTCCCAGGACATCACCGTTAATATTTTAGGAAGATAAATCCTTTCAGTACTTTGTATACAAAATAAATGTAATCATTAATAGGTATTATACTTCAAATAGTTATTTTGTCCCATCCTTTTTCCTTTGGCAGTATAGCATGAACACTTTACTATGTCATTACATATTCTTTTAAAACGTGATTTTCTAAGGAGCTAGCTTAAGAGAAGTTTTTTTATTAGACTTTATTTTTTAGAGCCATTGAGGTTCGTAGCAAAATTGAGCAGACAGTACATGCCCTGAGCATGCACATCTCCCCCCATTACCAACAGCCCCATGGGGTGGGGGTGGGGAAGAACCCTAAAATCCAGGAACCTCCATTAGCACCTCATCCCCACCCACAGTCCACAGCGTACATGGGGGTTCACTCTTCAGAGCTAGCTTCTTACAGTTGGTTTTCCTCCCCTTCTGCTGTAGAAAGGCAAAGGCATCACCATGCTGGAGGAAATCAAGGTCCCGTCCATCAAATTGGTGTATACTCTGAGGGTCCCTGAGGCCACGGTGAAAGATAGTGGAGATTATGAGTGTGCTGCCCGCCAGGCCACCAAGGAGGTCAAAGAGATGAAGAAAGTCACCATTTCTGTCTATGGTACATTCTGCTTTCTAAAACATCAGTCGTCCCTGCTGCTCATGGTCCCCTGTGTGGTACTCATTACTTAATGGAAACTCTTCCCTGTACAGAGAAAGGGTTCATTGAAATCAAACCCAACTTCAGCCCATTGGAAGCTGTCGACCTGCATGAAGTCAAACATTTCGTGGTGGATGTGCAGGCCTACCCCCCTCCCAGGATATCCTGGCTGAAGGACAACCTGACTCTGATTGAAAATCTCACGGAGATCACCACGGACATAGAAAAGATTCAGGAAATAAGGTAAAGAAACACCCTTCCCAAGTATGCCTTTCTTTTTACTGTGTCTCTAGATAGACTGAGCTTTGTGCATGTCTTACCACACACACAGAGACTCAATCTAGAAAATGAGCAGTCTGACACAGGAGATACTTGCAATCAGGTACCTTTAATGATAGCATTGCCACGTGCTAATACTGTGTTGATAAATATTTAACAATAAAATAAGAAAAAAGAACTAAAGAGCTCTGTTCCCACTGAAAGACCATTTCCTGCATCCAGGAAGGGATGGGGAAAGGAAGTAAAGTTGGACCCACTTGGATTGAATATATTCCGTGACGACCACTTTCTGTGTGGCAAGTGGACGTGCATGGTGACGCCAGTTGCGGGCAGTTATCATGTCAACCTACATGAAACAAAACATCATTGGTTTCATTGGAAACACATCTGCCCCAGGGAGGCCTCCACCGGAAATAAGAGTAGTGTCTGGTTAGATCTGGTTTAGAGAAAATGTACAACAAATAGTTTGGATCTCTGCCCTCTGATGAAAGAATCTACTGCTCTCATCTCTCAACTAGGGGTGGAGTAAGTCACCTTGGCCTCAGTCTCCCCGTCTGTAAAGTAGGGTTAATAATGCCTTACATCCTTCAAGGCAGGGGGTTAGAGCAGACGCTCTCTTGAGGTCTCTTGCAGTTGTGGGCTCTGATTAGCATCCCAGAGCAGAAGGTATGTCTGGAGTTGCCAGGTGCTCCGTCCCCACCCTCATCAGAAACCATCCCAGAGAGAGAGACGTCAGTCCTCTGTAGCCTTCAGGGAAGAGGGGCAGACCCTCTTTCATCAGTTCACTTAAACTTGGGATTTGCTTTCTTCTTTCTGGACTAAATCCCATGTGTCATTGAGATGTAGTATCTGAGAAAACAGGTTTACAGCCTCTGGAGAACAGCGGTGGAAAGTGTCAAGTGCTGAATCTGGAGGGCTTTTCTGATGACAGGAGATGAAGGTGTGTAAAGAGGTGGGCAGGGCGGAACTTTGCATCAGGCTGTGAGGCCAGAGAGGAAAGGAGTAATCTTGGCACAGCTAGCACTTCAGATGCTTGTAGGAGCGTTACACGCAGGCCATACTCGATAGTCAGGACGAGACAAAGCTCAGCAACAGAGAGGTTCCGGGAGTCTGCCTGTGAAAGTGATTCAAGAGTTCCTCTAGCACAGATTCACCTGTTCCCGTTGTGGGCCAGGGAACATAAGGATGAATACACTGGGTGGGGAATGTGGCTTCCTGTAACTTAGAACGAGCAGATCCCCAGTTTCCTTGGCTAAGCACGTGTAGACAATGAATGACCGAGGATTGCGTGGTGACCACTAGCCAGGAGTGCCTATGGGGACTCGCTAAGAAAATCCCAGCCCGAAGCATGTCCAGTATGGTCAGTAGAGGACAAACCAGCCCACTGCGCTCCTGTGACAGGTGCTTGTGCCCAGCATCTTGGGCTAGAAGACTCTACATTTACAAGGGTACTTTTGGGCATTCAAAATCCTCTTGCACATATAATTTCACGTAATTAGTTCTGAAAAGGACACCGTGCGATTGCATCTAGTTATTCCATGCTACACACATGGATGCTGAGGCTGGGGAATTTCCGTGATGCCCAAGCTTTTCTCGCTTTATGACCGTCCCGTTGCTTTTCAGCACTGTGATGTTTACATATTGATGGATTGATTGATGGATTGATTTAAAGATTTATTTACTTGACATTTGACAGAGAGCATAAGCAGGGGGAGTGGGAGAGGGAGAGGCATTCTTTCCTTCTGGGCAGGGAACCCAGTGAGGGGCTCGATCCCAGGACCCTGGGATCATGATCTGAGCGGAAGGCAGACACTTAACCGACTGAGCCACCCAGGCGCCCCTGTGGCGTTTTATAAAAAAGGGCAATCGAATGGGCAAATACTTCATTGATGAGCCCTCACAAACACACAGAGCCAAATGTCATTTGTAATACGTGGAAGAAATCTTTAGGGGAAACTTCCCTTTAGTAAAGTATGAAGAAATAGGTTTTTGTAATTTATTTTTTTTTAATAGGTGATGGAATCTTGTGGTTTGTAAGTATTTAAGCGTCAAGAAGGGGCATTATAAGAAACCTCGCTCCGTTCCTGGCGCCATTTGCCCAGGTCTCCCTGCCTCCCCAGGCAGAGGAAGTACTTCAATATTATTAGTCTCATTAGGTTCTTCTGAAACCTTCCAGAGTTTCTTTAAGCGAATACCAGCAAGTAGGAATGTTATGTCCCGGAGACCTCTCCATGTGAGTGTGGAGACTGTGTCCTCATTCTTTCTTCCAGTGGTGTCCCATTGTTAGGCTGAACCACCTAAATCGGATATTTAGGGGAAGCAAGTATTTTTAAAAAGGTAAAAATCAAGGGTTTTGTTTTTTGTTTTTAAAGGAAAGTTGGTGGGATGTGCCTACTTTCATTCAGAACTCAGGCCTTACCAGAACTGATTGCTGTTCTAGCTGCATAAGCTGTTGCTCATCTCAAGATGTCTGATCTTCTTTTTTTTTTTTTTTTTTAAGATTTTATTTATTTATTCGACAGAGATAGAGACAGCCAGCGGGGGAGGGAACACAAGCAGGGGGAGTGGGAGAGGAAGAAGCAGGCTCATAGCAGAGGAGCCTGATGTGGGGCTCGATCCCATAATGCCGGGATCACGCCCTGAGCCGAAGGCAGACGCTTAACCGCTGTGCCACCCAGGCGCCCCTCANTCAAGATGTCTGATCTTCTGTTTAAGAATTAAGTGTCTAGGGGGCACCTGGGTGGCTCAGTCGGTTAAGTGTCTGCCTTTGGCTCAGACCCATGATCTGAGTCAGGGTCCTGGGATTGAGTCCCGCACTGGGGTAGCCTGCTTCTCCCTCTCCTCCCCACTTGGGCTCTCGCTTGCTCTCTCTTTCAAATAAATAAATAAAACCTAAAAAAAAAATTAAGTGTCTGTAAGTCAGACCTTCAGCATATAGAAAAGTGCACCGAAAATCCCAGAAAAGTGATGATACGGACAAAAAAAAAAGATGTTTTTACTTTTTACGAAAACAAACTTTAAAGTGAACTTGGTAACTGAATGGTTGGCATCTGTTTGGCTATGACTTGCTGACACATAATCCTTTCTGTTTCAGGTATCGGAGCAAATTAAAGCTGATCCGTGCTAAGGAGGAAGACAGTGGCCATTACACGATTGTCGTTCAAAATGAAGATGACGTGAAGAGCTACACTTTCGAACTCTTAACGCAAGGTGCGTCAGTGCAGCATAAAAGTAATGTTAACTCCGTGGTGAAGTGAGTGAGTGCCCCCAAGCAGAGCCTGGCACTTTTCTCCCAGGGTGTGGAGAGAAAAGCAACACTTTATGGGAGAAGCAGCGGGTGTAGACATCACCTGTCAGGGAGAGCTTTGTGGGTCTTATGAATTCACACAGTTCTGGGAAGTTCCAGGCTGCCCTGAAACAGTCTGGGGAATTCCTAGCTTACAACACCACCTGCTTCTCAGTCTGGCACCTCCAGTTTTTGGAAGAGTAAAGTGATGCATTTTGGTCCAAATGACCTTAGGTTGTTCCAGAAAGTTTTGGCCTTTTTGCTTCACTTCCTTCATAGGCATCGCATAGTGGCCCTTACCAGGGGAGAGTGCCTCGGTCTATTTACATTCAGGTCCAGCCCCCGTTCACTGGGTAACCTGCCGTGTGCCCAGGACTGCGTTAGGGGCCTCGCTTGACCCTCACTGTAAATCTGTGACACAAGTATTAGCATATTTCTAATTTATTTGATCATGGATTAAAAAAAATCTTTAAAACCTAGTCACATTCCACAGACGCACTTTGGAAATGCTGCTTTAGATTACACTCGGGCTGAATCCATTAGTTGAACCCCAAGCCGTAATACAATTTTCAGAGCCTCCCTGCCTTTCAAGCCAAATAACCACAGGGGCTTTTTGCTTTTCTCACTCCAGATTTAGAACACCACGGGATGCAAATCCCTAAACACTGCAACTGTGAAAATGCTCTTACCCAAGCGGGTCTGCCCAGAGTGGAGCATTACGATCACGCACAGAATTGCTTTCAGCCCCTGCTTAGGTGCTTGCTTGCCCGGCAGGTCCGGATGCGACGGGGACATGTTCTGAACCCGTGGTTCACGGGAGTTCTGGGACCCAGACCATTTGATTCTGATCGCTTGTCACCTCTTGCAGTTCCCTCATCTATTCTGGACTTGGTGGACGACCACCACGGCTCCACGGGGGGACAGACCGTGAGATGCACCGCTGAAGGGACACCTCTTCCTGATATCGAGTGGATGATTTGCAAGGATATTAAGAAGTACGGAAACGAGAGGTTCCTTTTTCATTTGTGATCAGAATGTTTCTTCCTTGATACAAAGAACTTCAGATGCATTTTTCTTTCTTTGACTGGCCCTTCTTTTGTATTTGTGCCTGGGCCCAAGTCTCATAAACTACAGGATAGGGTCCTAAGCACGGGCCTGGTGTGTACGCGTGCATGGTACGCGTGCCCGTGCACCTGTGTGGTCAGGAATAGCTGTAAGGAGAAGGTCCCTGGCTCTCGGCCAGACTCTCCAAGGGTGCCTAATCAGAAAAGAAGATGAAATTAAAGGACCACAGCTCTAAGAGGATTTTTACTATCCTGGCCCGCTTCACCTTACATCTCTTACAGGGTGGGCTTTATTTGGTAGCTAGACTGGCAGGTGAACGTAAATGATAGTAGTGCCCATGGTGACTGCTAGCCTCATTTGCCTACCTGCTGTCTGGGGGGAGTTAACTCGCCAGTTCCTCCTTTACCCCCATCCGTCTACCTTCTCTGATGGGTGCTTGAGTGATGTGCTCATGCTTCCCCCCATATCGACTGCTCGTGTTCAGAAGCCTTGACTATTCTCCTGGAGGCTGAGACTCTAGACCCTCCCTTTCCTGGGGTAGAGGATACCGGACTTGGATCTTGACTGGGCTGGAATCTAGGTCTCGTAACTCAGCCAGGGGATCGCTCCAGCCCTAGTGACCTGAGGCACTTACAGTGCAGGTGGGCAGAAAAGGAGGGAGCCAGGCTTTTTCAAGGGGTGGGCACTTGGGATAGTTAAACATTCTTGAAGTGGATCTGTTCAGTTGGCTCATGGGTTCAAGGCTTGGGATTGGTAATTATACTTGATGGACTTATTTCTACCTTGCCTGCTTCATAAATAGTTAACTTTCAATTTTCCACATACAGGTTATCCTCTGTTGGGTCTGTGCAAACGAATTTCAGTGTTATTGTGCACATAAAATAAAGTCTGCCCAGAGCACCCCCAAATGTAGGCACGTTCAGAACTGCTTGCCCCATAGGTGATTCTCACTGCTTTACTCGCCTCCATTATCCCAATAACTGGCTCTATATTTATGTCCTCTTTTCTCTCCAGGTGTAATAATGAAACTTCATGGGTGATTTTGGCCAGCAATATCTCAAACATCATCACGGAGGTCCACCCCCGAGACAGGAACACTGTGGAGGGCCGAGTGACGTTCACCAGAGTGGAGGAGACCATCGCCGTTCGATGTCTGGCCAAGAATCTCCTTGGGGCCCAGAGCCGCGAGCTCAAGCTGGTGGCCCCCAGTGAGTCGCTTTTAGTCGTCAGCCAAGCCCTTCCTCCCTCAGGCAGGACTCGGAGTCCCGGCTGGGGTCCCAAAGGAATGAAGGTCCCAAGGCAGAAATTCAGCTCTGAATGCTCTTAAAGGGCCTTCCCTGGGCATCCACGTGGGAGCCCTTTCTTTCAGATTCTGACCCCCAGCTGCACCTTGCAGAGGCATGCTAGCATCTGCTTGTCTCCGTGCCCGGAGTCTGAGTGGGGCGGGGGGTGGATGATGGGGAAGGAGGCTCTTCGCCTTGTTGCCCCTTACAATTGTCGAGACAGATTGAATTCTTTAAAAAAAAATGAGCGAGGCCAAAAGGATAGTATAAACAAAACGCAATCTTTCAAAATAAACGGAGCTAATGTGGCTTTCGATCACATTGATCAGTCTTCATATTCCAGTCCACATTCTTACTGGAAAGTTAATGTTGCAGCACCTTTGGAGGGGGCGTGGCATTCCCCTGATTGAATTCTGTGCCCTTCCTCCTCTGAGGGAAGGGCCGGGGTAGTTTCATGTATGTAGATGGGTGAGGGCTGCTGTTGCCCATCCTCGAAATAAGCCAGGCAGCCTTGATGCCTTTCCTCGCGCCCTCCTGCGTGTTTGTGAACCGCCGCCTTGTGCGTCTCTGTCCCTCAGCGCTGCGCTCTGAGCTCACTGTGGCCGCTGCCGTCCTCGTGCTGCTGGTGATTGTGATCATCTCCCTTATCGTCCTGGTTGTCATTTGGAAACAGGTAGGTGTTTTCCTCAAAGAAGTAAAAACCTTTGAAGCCAATAAGAACAAGAAGAATAGCAGCATAGTTCCGCGCTTGGCATAGAGAAGCTCAGTAATTAGTGTCGAAGGAACGCGTTGATCTGCTGTGTCTGGTCACCTCGCTGCGGTTAAGCTGTGGTGCGTCTGGGCTTCGGTAATTCACCGGTTACCTGTCCTGGTCATTTATAGAAACCGAGGTATGAAATTCGCTGGAGGGTCATTGAATCCATCAGCCCGGATGGACATGAATATATTTATGTGGACCCAATGCAGCTGCCTTATGACTCGAGATGGGAGTTTCCAAGAGATGGACTAGTGCTTGGTAAGCGCCTCCTGGGGTGATCTCCCAAGACTCCCCTTTGATTTGTACATGACTTTACTTTTTATAGCCTTGTGCAGTAATCAGGGATCTGACTTTGAGCCTGGTAAGAGCTAGGCAATAGAAGTTGGCTTTCAGAAATCTTTTTCTGTCTTGAAAATGAATTAATTGCAGCACTGTCATCGTTTTTAAAAAATCTCGTTCCAGGGGCACCTGGGTGGTTCAGTCGGTTAAATGTCTGATTTCGGCTCAGGCCATGATCTCGGGGTCCTGGGATCGAGTCCCGCATGGCGCTCTGCCCTCAGGGGGAGTCTGCTTGTCCCTCTGCCCTCCCTACCCCAGCTTGTGCTCGCTCTCTCTCAAATAAATAAAATCTTAAAAAAAGAAAAACATTAAAAAAAAGTAAAAATCTCATTCTATAGCAAATTATGGTTAAAGAAAATTTTATAAGAGGAGAAGAGAATGTGAGGAGGTCCTGCCAGAGATACTCATCGAAGTGGCTTTGCTTTGGGAGTGACACAAATTGATGAAACTCTGTGGCTGGAAAGGAACAGATGAGAATTGAATGAGAACAACCACACAGGGTATTTTCATTCAGTGCATTCTGGGATGTATTAGATACTTCTTTAGAAATGTATATTTAGAATATAGAATATAAAAATACAGGTACTTTTCAAAGAAAAACATATAAAAATAATCAGTGTGTCACAAGCTTTTCAAATATTTCAATCTTGGGCTGAGACCACATACATGATGCTTTAGTCCCAGGAATTTTTTTTTAAATTACATTGTGAATGAATGAAAACAGGACAAAGACACAAAACAGATGAACAGGGGAAGAGGAGGAAAAATAAAATACGAAAACAGAGAGGGAGAGAAACCGTAAGAGACTCCTAATCATAGGAAAGAAACTGAGGGGTGCTGGAGGAGTGGGGGGTAGAGGGATGGGGTGACTGGGTGATGGACATTAGGGAGGGCACGGATGTCGTGAGCACTGGGTGTTGCATGCAACTAATGAATTACTAAATTCTACCCCTGCAACTAATAATCCACTATATGTTAACAAAATCAAATTTAAATAAAAAATAAAAACAAGTGGAAGTTGGAGCTAGAGGTGGTGTGACTGGGTGTGCGCTAATGCTGTGCACTGGGGGGATGTCGGAGGTGGGGTTCAACGACGCGCTTGTCTCATTCCAACGTACAGCAAGCTTAGGTCTTCTTAAAGCGTTGCTTACACTGAAACCAAACAAGATGTCCTAGCTACTCCGATTTCAACTACTTGTACCTGGAAAGGAAGCCTTCTTTACCGTCTCTCCCCCCACAAATCCCACCCCTACCTGTGCCCCCCCCCACCCCCGATTTTTCAAAAAGAGCTGAGGAACTTAAAGTAGTGAAATGTGGGGGAAAAGGGCAACATCACTTACATGCTAAGAGGCATTTCTGTGTCTCTCTGCTCCTGCGTGTTCCCCTAAGGCAGCCGTACCTTTCCTGGTACCGTTTCCCACAATGCAAACATACAGTCAGAGGCACTTCGGACTTCTAGTCCTTTATAAGCCCAGTCTTCCCCCAGCTTAGCTCTGGTGAGACTGAGACTCTGGGAGGCGTTCCTTTTAGATTGTGAGCTCTCTAAGAGTGGGGACAGCAGCTTCTGGTTCCTTACGCTGCCTCCAGCATGGAGTCAAGCGTGTGCTCCCGGGGCACGGTTAGCCTTTGTCATTCCTGGTCCTTCCAGCAAGCAGGCAGCCAGGACACCAGCCCCGAAGTTCACTTCATCATGCCTTGGAATCTGTGATGTCTCGAATACTGAAGTATTTCCAGTGGATAAGGACTTACTGATGCAAAAAGATGCCTCTGTTTGCATGTGGAGAACAGAAGGGTAGAGAGGCAGGGGGCTTGGGTGAGAGCCACAGGGAACAAGGGCCTCGGAGCCTGCGGTCTGGGCCAGCGCTGGAGCTGGGAGACAGAATGCTCACACCAGGGAGGGATGCACCCTCCTTACTCCTGCCCGTGCTTTCCGTCCCCTTGCAAATGTTATTTGACAAAAGCAATTGCACTCGTTTCCTTCCCTGTGGGCTCAGTCTGGTCCTGACTTGCTGACTGGGAGGAATCATTAGGCTTACTCCTTACTGGGAGAACAGCCCCTGCGGGGCGCCTGTGCGTGCTGGCCATGGTGAATAAAACCGAGGGGACGAAGCCGCAGTCTGCCTGTGTTAATGGTTCTGATTGCTCGCAGGTCGTATCCTGGGATCTGGCGCGTTTGGGAAAGTGGTTGAAGGAACTGCCTATGGATTAAGCCGCTCCCAGCCTGTCATGAAGGTAGCAGTGAAGATGCTGAAACGTAAGTGCCCTTTCCGGGGAGGTTTTGGACGTAGCGGTTAGTCAAGTGAATTGCGCAAAATGACTCAGCCAGTCAGTGCCAAATTTAGGACCAGATCTTGGTTCTTTCGATTCTAGGTTTTACGTGTATTTAGGCTCTCTCCTCAGCCGGGTTATTTAGAGCGTTCTTATTGCCCGTATGTTGGAAAATCAAGAGGAGTTATCTTTGATGACTTCTTTTTACCCTCCAGACTAAGCATTAGTTATTAGAGTCTAGACCAAGTCACTGTGTGTTGCTTTCTTAGACTCTCGGTAAATAAAATGATACCCAGTCATAGGATTAGCCAGGTTATTGGCTTTTTCTGGGAAGTAAATCACTTGAACTGATACGTGATTGATTTCTTCAACAGCCACAGCCAGATCCAGTGAGAAACAGGCTCTTATGTCGGAACTGAAGATAATGACTCACCTGGGGCCGCATTTAAACATTGTGAACTTGCTGGGAGCCTGTACCAAGTCAGGTAGGCTTCCAGACCTGGGAGTAAGGACTTTTATAGGAGACCTATAGTCGTGAATACTGTCTGGGCTTTTTTAAGTTCTTACTCTCCACCTCCAAACATGCCAGCAAATACAAGTCCCTTGAACAGAGTTGCCTGGACCCCACTGAATTGTGCCCCTTGTTTTTAAGCACCGTCTCCTGCCGGTGCAAACCTAGCATTTCATGGCTTTTCTGTTCTTCATTTTCATGCCCATTTCTTTTTTTTTTTTAATGATTTTTTATTATATTATGTTAGTCACCATACAGTACATCCCTGGCTTCTGATGTAAAGCTCAATGATTCATTAGGCGTATAACACCCAGTGCACCATGCAATACGTGCCCTCCTTACTACCCATCACCAGCCTATCCCATTCCCCCACCCCCTCCCCTCTGAGGCCCCCAGTTTGTTTCTCATAGTCCATAGTCTCTCATGTTTCATTCCCCCTTCTGATTACCCCCCCTTTCTTTATCCCTTTCTTCCCCTACCGATCATCCTAGTTCTTATGTTCCGTAGATGAGAGAAATCATATGATAGTTGTCTTTCTCTGCTTGACTTATTTCACTTAGCATTATCTCCTCCAGTTTCATGCCCATTTCTTAACTGGTTTCGGTTCCCACAGGCCCTATTTACATCATCACTGAGTACTGCTTCTATGGGGATTTGGTCAACTATTTGCATAAGAATCGGGATAGCTTCCTGAGCCGCCACCCAGAGAAGCCAAAGAAAGAGCTGGACATTTTTGGATTGAACCCTGCCGACGACAGCACACGGAGGTGGGTGCAGAGGGATACGTTGTGTGAGTCTTCGGCTTGTCCTCACCAGTAGCGAGAATCCATGTCCGCATAGAATCCATGTCTGCAGATCCAGTGCCAGCAGGCAGGAAGACTTAGAATCCCGCCGCCCTGCCCACCCTCCCCCATCCCCAGACACGGCCGGTACATACCTGCCTGCAGGCGTTTTGGACCAGATATCACCTGGGGAGGCCTTGCTGAGAAATTTGTAATGGAAGCAAGAGTTGGAATCATTCTGGGAGCCATTTTGCTGTTAATGTGTGGGTCACTTCAGACGTGTAAAATGCGGCTCTGGCCAGGGATGCCTCCCTGCTGGTATCTTGTGAGAAACTGTGTGAGGGTCTCCAAGTCTGAGCTGCTCGTCCTTGCTAAGCCTGGGCCTAGAAATGCAGCCCGTGGTGGTAATCCCAACCGCAGGAACCTACAGGTCCCTACAGAGATCTGCGTTGGAGTTCAAGTTCTGTAGGATCAGAAAGCCCAAGTTCACTTGATATTGAATCACGTGATGGACGCCACATGGGCACTGAATTTATTGAGGCGCCCAAGCCATGGGGTCGTGTGGCCCGGGTTCGTGGCCCATGAGTTGAAAAACAGAGCAAGAATATAGACAGACACACCGGAGTTGAGGTGACCCATGCATTTGCGTCATTACTGATGAATGCTCCTGTCACCTACCAGACTGCCCCACGTGGAAGGCACACAGGGCTTCTGCTTTCACTCATCCCTTGCTGCCCCCGCACCTGCCGTGCCGCCTGGCCTACTGTCGGCCCCTGGCCATCGCCTCCTGAAGGTGCGATGACCACCCCGAGGGGCACCCTGAATAAGGGTTCTTTTTTCTGTTGTTACAGTTACGTCATTTTATCTTTTGAAAACAATGGTGACTACATGGACATGAAGCAAGCTGACGCCACCCAGTACGTCCCCATGCTGGAAAGGAAAGAGGCTGCCAAGTACTCGGACGTCCAGAGGTCGCTGTATGATCGCCCGGCCTCGTCTAAGAAGAAGTCTGTGTTAGGTAAGCCTGTCCCTGCCCACTCTCTGCCCCTTCCAGCAGTTCACTACGATACACGCGTCCCCTGCGCTCCGCAGCGGGTTTCTGCCACTCTGCTTTTATGAAAGACCTACGTTAGTACTTGTTCGCACTCACTGCAAGGGGTCCGAAAAGGAGTTGTGGTTTTTATGAATTAGTAATTGCTGCTTTGCTTTACGCTGTTCGGACTTATGCAGGGGTTCGCAGGAATGCTCTGCTTGCAGATAGAGGTGGAAACCTGTGCTTCAAATACTCAGAGGAAGGGGCCCCCCGGGGGACTTGGTCGATTAAGCATCTGACTTTTTGGTCTCAGCCCAGGTCTTGATGTCAGGGCTGTGAATTCCAGCCCCGTGTTGGGCTCCACGCTGGGCGTGGAAACTACTGAAACAAAAAAATTCTCCGGGGAAGGTGAGCAGGCATGGTGAGCAGAACTACCAGCCCGTGGTCCCTAACTGCATGTCTGCACAACTGCTTCTGTGATGTGTTTTCAGAAGTTTGTGGCCTGTGAATTGAAAAGAAGAAAAAGAATAAAGACTTTTTTTTAAGATTGTATTTGTTTGAGAGAGAGAGAGAGAGCGTGCGTATGCACGCGCAACCCCCCCCCACAAGTGGGGGGAGGGGCAGAGGGAGAAGCAGGGTCCCAGCTGAGCAGGGAGCCCAATGCAGGACCCTGGGATCATGACCTGAGCTGAAGGCAGATCCTTAACCGACCGTGCCACCCAAGTGCGCCAAGAGTAAAGACTTAATGCAAAGTATTTTCATACTTTAAGTGTAAACCTTTGAAAGGATTATTTATCTTGATATACTTATCTTCTTTTTTTGGTGTTAATGCCCTTATTGGCAAAATTAAGAGTTGGTTATCTTACATTAGTTTCTTTTTTTTTTTTAACGATTTTATTTATTTATTTGACAGAGATAGAGACAGCCAACGAGAGAGGGAACACAAGCAGGGGGAGTGGGAGAGGAAGAAGCAGGCTCCCAGCAGAGCAGGGAGCCTGATGTGGAGCTCGATCCCATAACGCCGGGATCACGCCCTGAGCCGAAGGCAGACGCTTAACCGCTGTGCCACCCAGGCGCCTCTCTTACATGAGTTTCTAATATTTTTTTCAGAATTTTAGTTCTATACGTCTCTGGTGTCTAGGAGTTCAGTAGCCCTTGCCTTCAGCTTTGTTAATATCCACTTTGTGATAGAAACCGGAAAGTAAACAATTGGAGGTTGTATTTTTCTGACAAGAGTGTTGGGTGTTTCTGTTGAATGTTGTTTGAAGGAAGGTCTGTCTGATCTTTCAAAACAGATGAACATGTGGCAGGGTTGCATTGATTTAAAACTCCAGGGAACCTAGCCCATGCCCAGAGCAGATGGACCACCCCGCTTCTGCTGGGGGGGTGGACGGCCTTTCCAGGTTCTCGTCTAATCCCAGGCTTGGAGTGGGGAGGACGCTGCTATTGGGTCTCATGTTGACACATCTTGTGATTTTGTGTTATTGGGCCTGAGCCCTCCCATTAGTCAGTGTAAAAAATGTTGAGCTGCCATGGAAATTATTTTGAAAATCACTGATATGCTCTGAATGCTTGCGGGGTTCTTCAGTGAAAGGTACAATCTGTTAAAAAAGAATGTGCTTGTTTTGCAAAGCTCAGTACACAAGAATATTTTCCATTGCTGCAGTTCCAAGTTCCATTCACTTCTCATTGCCAAATGGGTACACTTCCAAGCCCTTTTAAAATATTAGCCAATGAGAGCTGTCGGAACCAGTGCTTCCTCTCCCCTCCCGTATTGTTAAAAATAGTTTACATTGCTTCCCAGGCTGGACCTGGCCCCAGATGTCAGGGGAACCTGATTCATGCTCAGCCCAGGCCCTGCTGGCAGGCAGATTGCTGCTTCTGGCCTTCTCCTAGCTGGCTCGAAAAATATGAATGGCTGTAGCTACTCTTCACTTGCCTGAAAATTTTTAAAAAGAAATGAGAACTGCTGGCCTAGATTACCTCCTTCCTCGAAAACCCTGGGACCCTTCCAGATGGGACTAACTGGGGAAAGTGGACACGTTACAAAAGGAACTAAAGGCGAAGTCCTTGGCACTGACCTTTAAGATTGTTACCTCTAGTCTGACTGGGGCTGGATTTTATTCAGGAAATGAGCCAAACACTATGAAGGTGGCTTTAAAAAGAGAAAGAGAAGGGGGGGGGATTCCTAGAAGCTACTTTTTCAAAGGGCCTTCATGTATATTCATCATGGAAGATTTTGCATGTGCGTGTGTGTGTGTTAGAGGTGACTGAGGTAACCTGCTAACTAAGGCTGAAAAAAGAAATTTTGGGAGGCAAACAACAAGATACGTGTGAGAACCCACTAGACTGGTCCTTATGGATATATATGCATATAAACCAGAGAGATTTCTGCGAATTTCTTCTTAATGGTAGAGCCTCTGCGTGGCTTACATACCCACCCGTAGGGCTGGAAATGCTATAGGAAAATAATTTTAGATCTGGTCTTTGGACAAGCCTATGCAGCCTGACAAGTGGCCCAGCCCCATGGGAACATCCTGGTGGGGGATGTTTCATGCCATCCTCTAGGGCCAACACACGTCATTCTTTTTCTGCAGACTCAGAAGTCAAAAACCTCCTTTCGGATGATAACTCAGAAGGCCTTACTTTGTTGGATTTGTTGAGCTTTACCTATCAAGTTGCGCGAGGAATGGAATTTTTGGCTTCGAAAAATGTAAGTGTGTTGATGGAACAGAGTTCTCTGTAGATCCAGGCCACAGGTATGAGTGAGCTGAGCGTGGAAGGTCTCGAAGAGGCCGGTAGCAATGGCTGCTGCTTTCTTCCTTTTCCCCAAAGTGTAGTGGGGAGTCTGATATCATCAGATGTCTACTCTGCTCTAGAGCTTTCTCCCTCTTGGGAGTGGCTGGGAGGAGAGCTGGAGGAGGTGAGCGCTCTGTGCCGGGACAGCCTCCCTGAGGGTAGTTGCCAGCACCACCGGGAGGTGGCCAGTCTTGCAGGGGTGACGTTGTCTAGTGGCAGATGGACAGACTGTTGTTTCTTCCCTTTCCATGCAGTGTGTCCACCGGGACCTGGCTGCTCGAAACGTCCTCCTGGCGCAAGGGAAAATCGTGAAGATCTGTGACTTCGGCCTGGCCAGAGATATCATGCACGATTCGAACTACGTGTCAAAAGGCAGTGTATGTGCTCTCTCCGCTCCCTTGACATGCTCGCCTTTCCTCACTGAATCTTTGCACCTAGGTGTTGCTGCTGGCCACTCAGTGTCCGTATTTTTAACGTGGAGTCTGTGAAATTCAGGAATGGGCTCCAGGGAATCAGTATGAGAAGCACAGGCCCTGCAGCCAGACTGCTGTGCGTGAGTACTGGCTCCAGGACTCACTCGAGTGGAGGTTTGCGGCAAGTTACTTGACCATTCTGTACCTTGGTTTGCCCTGTCCGTAGCAGTGACCTGGTAACAGTACCTATCTCCAGGATTGCCGTGGGTGATGCGGTGACTTTACTGTTCATGCTTAGACCCATGCCTGGAACATGCGAGCACTGACAAGTGTTAGCTGTTCCTCACATGCGTCTGTGTACATGCATTCATTTCCACAGAGAGCAGCTCTGACTTCTGTCAAATTTGCAGATGGCATCTGTGACCTCTATAACATTGACCCATTTGAGTGAATGGATCTTAGAGGCCCAGTCTCCTGAAAGACAGTCATTCTAAATTAACCCTCGAATCGTCCTCCCCACCCCTTGCCCCTCTAAGCAGATGTGGTAGCTTGGAATGCATTTGCCGCCTGTCGGTACAGTTCCAAATCACACCACTGCACCGGCTGTGAGGCTGCTTGGGCTGCTGCGTCCGCCCCCAGAAGGCCCCTGGTCTGTGTCTGGGGTCCATGTGGTTCGTGTGCTGTGTGGCCGTGACCTGGAGCTTCAGGCAGCCGGAGCAACTCAGTGGGTTTTAGGTGGAGTCACTATCTCACCTGCTTAAGAAGCCGACGATCTGAGATGTCGCCCGCCATCCCAGAGGGCCAGAGGATGCTAACGTGATCCCTTTATGTGGCGACCTCAGCTTAGTGTTTCCACCACAGCCAGTACCAGCCTCACAGAAGAGGCTGCAAAATTATGAAATGACTATTTCCAAAAAGTTCAGAAATGTAATTGGTTCTCAGATCACTGGATCTGTTTTTAATTTTGTTCCTAGGAACACCTGCAATAGGAGACAGGCCCATTCAGGCTGTCACTCTTTGGGTGAACATTCAGGGTTAAATATTTTTGGATGCTATTCCTTGGGAGGACACAAGAGGCAGCGTCGACCATCCATCCTTCATGACGCATTTATTGAGCACCCACTAAGTGCCAGGCATGCTTCCGAGTGTGGAGAGCGTAGTGCTGAACAAAAAACACAAAAGATTTCGTGGGCGAGGTTGTTAGCGCAAGTTATTATTAGTCCAGAAAGAAGCCCGGCTGTTTCTGCTGCTGGACGCCGTCGGTGGGTATGCTGGGTTGAATTTCCTCCCTCTCTCCATGCAGACCTTTCTCCCCGTGAAGTGGATGGCCCCTGAGAGCATCTTCGACAACCTCTACACCACACTGAGTGACGTCTGGTCTTACGGCATTCTGCTCTGGGAGATCTTTTCCCTCGGTATGGGCTTGATGTCTCCGCTCGTTGGGGTGGTTTTGCAGCAGCACTGGAAGGGAAGCACTGTTTTCCAAGCCCCGGGGTGTAAACTGTGGTAAGCTACCTGCTGTGAGTCAGCTGTGCGGCAGCTGATTGACATCACGCCCTGTGCACTTGCGATGTCTGCTGTATGCCCCCTTGGCTGGAGCTGGGAGTGTTGGGGGGCTGTGCCCTCACCTCTGGCCTGTGCTCCTCCTCTCCTCTGGGCTGTGCTAGAGTGACTCTCCCACTGGAAGTGTTCCCGAGGACACCCACTCCCCAGCTGCTTTGCACCTGGGGCTTGGAGTTCCGTAGGTTCCCGAGTGGAGAGTTGCCTGTCCGTGGCTTCATGGTGATCGATGCTCAGGTGGAAAATGGTACCGTGGGGGAAGGGGCATGACTTGCCTTCCTGGTCCTCGCTCTGGAGCAGGAGAGGAACCTCCTGGTCGTTCAGGGAGTCAGTCACTAGGTCCCAAATGATACAGGTACCCCGTGCTGCTAGGCAAGGGCCCTGGGGGAGTAGGGAGGAGTGATTCACGGCCCTGACCTTAGTTCGTCTGGAGAGGTAAGACCTCCATGTAGCAATGAACTGTGTGCTGCCGATGTAAACTGGTAATGGGAGAGGAAGGAGAAGGGAGGCCTGCCATAGTTTTGGAAGGCTTTAGCAAGGAAACTAAGCTTGATCTGGCCTTGGCTATACACAGTGAAATGTTTCCTGAATTCTGGTATCTTAATGTGGTAGGAAAGAATTTCTTCCTTGCCTCACCTCCTTTTTCGATCCCAGTTCTCCCTGATTGGATGTCACTGCAGGCCATCCCAGGCTGCGGCTTGACTGAGTCTCATAGTCTATTAAAAGTAGAGAATTAACTAGATATTCCAAGCCCTGACTTTGACTTTTGCTCTAGTTATTTGAACATTTTTGGTGAAAATGATTTTTTTTTTTGCCTTCAATGGCTCAGAATTTCTCTTGCTTTTCTATTTTGCTTTGTGTATGTAGATCCAGTAGTCAGATAATTGAAAAACGCTTTTGTGCTTTTTCAAAAGATGTAGAATTTTTGCCTTGGGTGTCTGGACTTGACCAACATTAAGTCCTGGTTCCATTTAAAATTTGAGGGAAGTCCTGGTTCCATTTAAGATTTGGGGAAGCCTGTGAAGTGAAGGAGATGGTAACAATTTCCTTGAAAGAACCTGAACTTCAAGTGGGGATCTCCAGATGTTTTCTTTAGGTTCTGTGACACCCTGAGAGTTTCAGCAGTGTCCCACCCGCCAGTTAATCCTGGTGGTTCCCTTGGTTTTCAGGCGGCACACCCTACCCCGGCATGATGGTGGATTCTACTTTCTACAATAAGATTAAGAGTGGGTACCGGATGGCCAAGCCTGACCACGCCACCAGTGAAGTGTGAGCCCCTGCCCCATCTTGTGGGCCTTGTGTTCATGCCCAGTGGGTCTGTGGGTTGTGGGGGGTGCCCTGACACTCCTCGCTGTGCCCACTCTGAGTTCTGTGCTCCCGCAGCTACGAGATCATGGTGAAATGCTGGCACAGTGAGCCGGAGAAGAGACCCTCCTTCTACCACCTGAGTGAGATTGTGGAGAATCTGCTGCCCGGACAGTATAAGAAGGTTTGTCTGGGCCCCTCAGAGATGGGTGGGTAGGAATGGGCGAAGGGAAGACGTCAGTAGCTGGTAGTTCTGCGAGCGAGCAACACCGTTCAACACTGTTTCAAAGGAACATTTTCAGAGGAGGAAAAAGATCGCTTGATCCAGTGGCCTGGGTTTCCTGGAGTGCTCCCCAGGCCCCTGGTAGCAGTGATGTCTGAAACCCTCCCCATTGTGCAGGGCTCCCCTTTCCTCTTAAGTGTGCAACACCTGTAAGCACTTTATTCTCCAGATGTTTGCATATCCGAAGCTACTGTGCAGTTAGAAGTCTCCAGGCGCCCACAGCCATTACATCGCTCCTTTGGATGCACTTAAATCCATGTGAAATTGGCTTTTACCAGCTGACTGGAAGGAACAACCTCGGCTGTTATCTGTGGCTCCAGCTGGTTTTCTGTGGAATAGGAAGCATTGTTCAAAGGAACAAATGTCATTTCATGGAACCAAGCAGGATATGTTAATGAATAAAACAACTTTCTGCTGAGATGCTGTGAAGGAACCCCAGACACAGTTGTATAATAAATTCAATTTCTGAGATTCGGATTAGTCCCTGTGTAGACTCTTCGTATTTGTTACTTCTCCTTCTCAAAGAGCAGCGGCGTTAGGAGGCTGCGTGCTGAACTGGGAGTTTAATACTTTTGTCTATTAATTATTTCACTGCCCATTACAACTCCTGTAAGTGTGGCAATGAGGAGGCAGAAGAAGATGATGGTAGGTCAGTCAAAGAGTTCTGGCTGGGTTAAGTAAGACGTGTTGGTGGGAAGAGACTGGAACTGTTGTCGAAAATGGGGTCTTGTTAGATCAAAGGTCTCTTAAGTTTTGACTTAGAGTTCTCCAACATTTAGGGATCAGGAAGGTTTCAGGGATGGTGCTCCCAGTGGAAGTCTTGCCACCTCTTACTGGGACCCATCCAAGCCCTGGGGAGACTATGTAATGGGGACCAGAAGGGTCCATGCTAGTCCCAGAGAAGGGAGCGGGTGTATGGGTGGGGAGTGAGGAGACACAGTCCTAGCTGCTGACTCAGAGAAGGGGCTCATGGTATCTTAGGTGAATGACAGATCTTACTGGCAGGATGGTGGGAGATCTCTGTCATTGGTGGCCCTTTCTTCATGTCCCACATCTTGGGGACGGTTGACATCTGACTCTCCTTCAGTTGTCTAAATCCCGTTACCTGTGAGGGAGTTTGGAGACACAGGCGGTTAAATGGGAGTAAGTTCCGCGTGTCCTTTCTGCAGTTCGGTCCGTGACACTTGGCTAACTGTGTCAAATGAATGTCCGCAGAGTTACGAAAAGATTCACCTGGACTTCCTGAAGAGCGACCACCCCGCCGTGGCGCGCATGCGCGTGGACTCAGACAACGCCTACATTGGCGTTACCTACAAAAACGAGGAAGACAAGCTGAAGGACTGGGAGGGCAGCCTGGACGAGCAGAGGCTGAGTGCGGACAGCGGCTACATCATCCCCCTGCCCGACATCGACCCTGTCCCTGAGGAGGAGGACCTGGGCAAGAGGAACAGACACAGGTAGGGCGTCCGGCCGAGCCCCCCTCGGCTCCCCGGCGCACCTGATGGTGGGGCTCGCCTGGTGGTGCATCTGTTCCACGGCAGCCGGCTGCAGAGCCCCCGACCGGTCGGTTACGTTTTATAAATGCTTCCCAGAGGATCCTAACGTGGGCCCTGTGGGGCTGGGGGGAGGTGTAGAGCAGACAGGGACGTGCTTCCCTGGTGGAGAGTCATTGACCTGAGTCCTCTGGTAGTTTGACCAAACCGTCCCTGCAGCCCTGCTTCTTGAGATACTGTAAGCCTCTCTCGCTGTTTTCTACGTCGGTCCTGGGACTGGAGGGAGAGTTGAGAGAGAGGCTAGACTGGGCTATTTGATACCGACTGTATCAGTGGATCTTAACCCCATCTGCAAGTTCAGATCTCCTGAGGAGGCTTGAAGACTGATACACACGCTTCACCCAGACCAACAAGTTAGAATGTCTGGGAACTGGGCCCAGGCGCCTCCTGGCTGATTGTTCTTTCTTTTTATAATGGAAGATTTCTAACCTGCCCGATTGAAGTCGAATAGTGAACTGTCAGTTCGTCTGTCACCCAACTTGAGCGTTTATGAACTCAAGGCCAGACTGCATGAATAGCCGTATCTACGCTCCTTGGATTGTTCTGAAGCAAATCCTAGCCATCATCTCATTTCATCCATAAACATTCCATTAGATGCCTTTAAAAGATAAAGGCTCTATTTAAAAAAATCACTGGAGTTACTAAGTTATTAAAAATAACCACAATACCATTATCTTGCTGTCCCCCCCCATTGACAATAAATCGTTAAGAACATCAGATACTCAGTGTTCAAATTTCTGACTCTCTCATAAATATGGTTTTGCATTTGTTTTGTTCTAATTGAGACCCAAATAGGAGTCCCACGTGGCATTTAGTCACTATGTTTCCATACGTTTGCCCCGCCCCTTTTTGCCTCCTTGCATCGTATTTGTGAAGAAACCAGAGCATTTGCCTGGAACGTTCCCACATTCACAGTGTTGCTGATTGCATCCTGTGGTGTGTCTTACCACATGCTTTGTCTTCTGTATTTGCTGTAAACTGGTAGTCTGGAGCCTTGAACTGGCTCAGGTTAGATTTTTGGCAAGCGTGCTTCAAAGATGGTGCTGTGTGTGTCCAGTGGGAGCTACATACTGTCCAGCTGTCTCCCCTTCTGTAACATTAACAGTCATTGGTGATCACCTGGATCCATTAATTTATTACCAAGGCGATGCTAACACCCAGCGTCTAGGACTAGCGCCGTTGGTTTATACAGTCCCAGTGAGGGGACCACGTCCAGTTCCCCACTGTCTTTGCATAGATAGCCCTTGAACAGAGGCGCAAGAAAGTGATGATAGCGGTCCGAGTTGCGTATGAGTATTTTTTTTTTCTCTTGATTCAGGATGCTCTTGGCCCATTTTCCTCAACCTTTTGGTTAGCTAAATACAGTTATTAGGCAGAGGCACATGGCATTATTAGTCTGGAGCCTTGTGATTGTGACATCCCTTGCTGTTGGTATGAACCAGGTAATTTAAAAAGTATAGTTGCATTTTTTGTTTTTGGAATGTGTTATGAGAACAGGGGAGGTTGGGCAGAGTGCCCTGACTTGCCTTTGCTCAGGACAGTTTCAAAAATATGTTTATATTCTTAGTAGCAGAGTGTTTCTCCGAGCTTTGGGTATCTGTGGTGGCATCGACCCCAGATCTGCCACCCATTTTGGTTATTTTATTTGTGGGGGGCTCTGAATAATATTTCAGTTATAAAAGGGTTTTGCTTCAAAGTTAAGTTAGAAAGTTGTATTGATAAATAAATAAGGTGCCCAGAACTTTTCTGGGGGCACGCGAGGCTGCACTGGAGAATTTCACATCCGTTACATGGAGAGAATAATTCTAGCTGAGAGATAGTTGTTGTCTTAGATAATTAGAATTTCTGCAAGGGTGATAATGTTTTATTCTTGAATTGTGCAAAGTATGTCCCAAATAACTGCCCCAGGTCAGGCGAGTTCATGGCTCTGACAGGTGGGCTGAGCATGGGGCGCGTCTTGGTCAGCTAGGCTGCCGTTACACGCTATCATAGGCTTGGGGGCTTAAACAATAGAAATCTGTTTTCTCACAGTTCTGGAGGCTGGAAGTCCCAAGATCAAGGTGTTGGCAGGTTTGGTTTTTCCTGAGGCCCCTTTCCTTGGCTTGCAATGTGTCCCCATGTGGTCTTTCTCTGTGTGCACATTGTGAGTGTCTCTTCCTCTTACAAGGACCCCAGTGCTATTGGGTGAGGGCCCCACTTTAATGACCTCATTTAACCTTAATTACCTCCTAAAAGGCCCTATCTCCAAATATTATCACAATGGCAATTAGGGCTTCAACATGTGCATTGTGGGGGGGAGTTAACACAATTCCGTCCATCATGGGGATGGGGGTGCCAGAGTTGGGGTGCTCTGGGTCTATGAAGGCCTAATGGTCCTGTGGAATCCTCTCCTTGGGCTCGGAAGGCTTGGTCTTGGGGAGGGGGATGGGCATGAGACTGGGCCTTGCTTGCTGTAGAGGGCTTGGGGGTGCTGGCTCAGTAACTATTAGGAGCCAGGCGCTGGGCCACAGGAACAGAATGAGAAGTAAGCCCAGTCATCAGCTCTAGGCCCGCCGCAAAGCCTGGTGAGCAGCAAGGATGATCTGGGGCTGAGTCTCCGTGCAGTTGGCTTCCTCCATGGCCACGCCTCTGCCTTCTCTCGGTGACATGGACCAGCAGAGAGGAGCACGCCAGGCCCAGGAGGGTCAGTGCAAGGGGGGTGACTTCACTGTAGGACTGGCCCCCAGGGAGGGGGCCATTAGTCCAAATCACAGTGTCCAAAGAAGTCTCATAACTGCACGTGCTAGTTGGGTTGGGGTTCACATCCAGGGGTTGGCTCCGGCCTCCCGTTACTGGCCGGGGCCCCAGGAAGCAGATCTGTCTGGTCCGCGGGGAGAGGGCTTGTCAGGACGACATGATGATCAAGACCAGCCCAGCGGACTGGGGTTCACAGCGAGTCTCCAGGACCAGCGTGTAAGTTGGGGGTAGGGTGGAGTACAAATTAGGGACAGAGACAAACGCTCGGTCCTAGGGAAGAGCCCAGTCTGTGGGGTTGCGAAAGGAAACCTCAGTTTAGTAACCCTGCAGGTTCTAAGAGCCCTCTGGGCCACAGGGGCCTTGGGGTGGATGGCAGCAGACTGTGTCCCATAGGCCCCTACCTGCCAGGCTCAGGTCTCTGCTTGGAAACGGAACTGACCTGGAGAGGAGGGGAGCAAGGCAGAGGAGTCAAGCCTGGCCCTCTTGGAAGAAAACAACTGGCAGGGCGAGCGCCCCGGCGAGCGTGTGTGTGAGCCTCCTTCCTCTGGCTGGCCAGCCAGCGGTGTGGCTTACCTGTCACATCTCCAGCCTCACGGTGAAAAGGGATGGGCCTGCCTGTCCGCATATAACCTTCTGGGAGCAAAAAGATACATATAGACATGTTGTAGTCCAAGGCAGGAGAATGATAAGGCAGTAAGAGTGTAGAGACAGGAAGACAGACAGGGCATCATGACAGGCTAGAGACTAGGGAAAATTCTTTCCTAAAAATTTTCATGAGAAAGTTTAAATGTCCAGAAAAATTGAGAGACTACATCTACCCCTTAGCTTTAGTAGTTGTTAACATTTTGCCACATTTGGTTTCTCTAATTAATGATAGAATATATAGTTATGCATATTTTATGTATATACACAATATATAATTATATATAATACATATTTAATAACATGTAATATGTAAAATATATGTACCACACACGTACACACACATACTTTATTTTTCCTTGCTGAAACATTTGAAACTCCAGCAAACATCTCCTAAGGATAAGGATACTCTTGGGGACGCCTGGGTGGCTCAGTCGGTTAGGTGTCTGCTTTGGCTCAGGTCATGATCTCAGGGTCCTGGGATTGAGCCCTGCATCGGGCTCCCTGCTCGGTGAGGAGTCTACTTCTCCCTCTCCCTTTGTCCCCTCTGCCCTGCACCCCCCCCCCAGCCACGCGCCCCCCCCCNCCCCCCCCAGCCACGCGCCCCCCCCCGCTTTGTGTGTGTGCACTGTCAAGTAGATAACTAAAATCTTAAAACAATAAGGATACTCTCCTGTATAATCATAACAGCGTGATCACATGTAAGAAAATTAACAACTATATCCTTATATCATCTGCTATTCAGATCCTATCCAGGTAGTAGCTTGAGTAATAACAATAGTAGTAGCTAATATTTATCGGGCACTTAGTATGTTCTAGGTACTGTGCTCAGTGCTTTATGGTTATTACCTTATTTGATCACCCTGACAAACAGGAATATCGTCAGGCAGTACTGTCATCCCATTCTGTAGGCCAGGGAACAAGCTCAGGGGGTTAAGTGACTGGTGTGGCTCCCACAGCTGCTGAGTGGTGGACGATTCCAGACTTACGGCTTCCAGACTCTAGAACGCTCCCCTTCAGCCGCTCCTCTGGAGGGTAAAGAGCCTTCAGTGGCCTTCCAGACTGGGGCTGGGGGGCGGTGTGGGGAGAGGGTAAGGAGGGGGAGGAAGGCATTCCCGGAGCGTGGGCAAGGATCCTGAGAGCTCTGTTTGGACACTTGGGAGGTTTCATGGACAGCAAGTGACCGGCCCGGTTATAGTTGGCAGCTGATTTCATTCCTGCTTTTCCTTCCCTGCTTTTCCTTCCCTGTGGTCTTCTGATCAGGCACTGCTTGCTTGCTTTTCTACTAGGACTGAGTAGGGAGGCTAGAAATGGTCACAGCTTGTTAGCAACTCTGCTGGAAGATCTGACAGAAGACGGGCACCTGGGTGGCTAGTCGGTTAAGTGTCTGCCTTCAGCTCAGGTCTTGATCCCAGGATCCTGGGATCGAGTCCTGCATCGGGCTACCTGCTCAGCAGGGAGCCTATTCCCCCTCTGCCTGCCGCTCCCCCTGCTTGTGCTCTCTCTCTCTCTCTCTGACAAATAAATAAAATCTTTAAGGAAAAAAAAAAAAGATTTGACGGAAGAGAAGGAAGGCTGAAGCGTGGAGACGACCTGCGGATCTCGGTGTTGGACGGGGCCCACCGTGGTGTGATGCCTGATGAGTAGCCGCCTGGCTTGGCGGCAGAATCCTGCCAGATTGGGTGGCCTGAGGTTGAATGCCACATACTCACAGGAAGAACTCCTTTGCCTTTGGGGGGCCATCCTAGCCCCCCAGCCACAGTCTCATGGGTCTGTACCTGGGCTTAGCCTTTCCTGTCCTCTCTCTCCTCCAGCTCGCAGACCTCCGAAGAGAGCGCTATCGAGACAGGTTCGAGTAGCTCCACCTTCATCAAGAGAGAGGACGAGACCATCGAGGACATCGACATGATGGATGACATTGGCATAGACTCCTCAGACCTGGTAGAGGACAGTTTCCTGTGACTGGCAGATTCGGGGGGTACCTTCCACTCCTGGAGCCACCTTCGATCCCTTTAAGAAAACCACTTTATTGCAATGCAAAAGTTTGGGAGGAGGACTTGGGTGAGGTGTAAAGAGAAGTTCCCAGCCACGGGCCTCAGGGAGCCTGTTCACGACGGATGATGGGGGATTTCGAAATGAACTTCGTCAGCGATGCCTCTCGGCAAAGCCTCAGTAGCATCTGGGCGGCACGGGAAGTTTGGAGATGGAGGGACAAGGAAGCCATAGATAGGCCACGTAAGGTGAACTGTGTTTCAAGGGCATGGGTGAGATTCCAACATACACGACTTTGATAGCGAGAAAACTCCAGCATTGTAATTATGTAAATAGGTCTAACTGAGGCTGTGTTTAGAGTTTGTACGGACTGTCTTCTCTGGACTTCTGAAGAGACCACTCATCCCATCCATGTACTTCCTGCTTGAAACCTGGATCAGCTGCTGTTGAGCTCCTCTATGAAGTACATGCAAAACCACTTTCAAACCTTAAAAGGTACTGGTTCTATAGCATTTTACTTTTTTTAGTGTTAAAGAGATAAAGAATAATAATTAACCAATCTTGTTTACTAGATTTGGGTCATTTAGAAGCCCGCCAACTCATTTTCCTATTGTAGTCTACGTTTATAATACTGCAGTTACCAGTAATGCTAAATGTGTAATGTGTAACACGTTTTCCCTACAGAGAATGCACAATTAAAAAAAAATTCTTACTAAGTAGGCGACAAGTTTGACAGTTTTTGACATTTATATCAAGTAACCGATGTTTCTCTAGAAAATATGGTAATAGCTGTAGTGGTTAAATTTAGTTGAACATAGAGAACAAAGTAAAAGTAGCATCTTCCAGAAAGTCAGTGTTTTTAACTGTGTACTGAATAGGTTCCCTAATCCGTTGTACTAAAAACACGTAACTGCCCTCTGAAGTGATGGGATTTGAAGAAACAAAACCCCTAAATCGTAAATGTTCTTAGTAGAAAGGCGTAAGTCTATGCCTAACATGACTTCTCATGTTATTACCCAATGGAAAATACAATCATCGCTAAAAAGACTGAATTTGCAGAGGTCATTTTCATGCCTGGTGTATCCCAACATCTATATTTTAAAAATTTTACGAACCCTGGAAGAGTCAGAAGGATGCCTTGACTATGGCCTCCTTTCCTTCATCTCCTACCCCACAGAGAAATAGTTTGAAACTGTGAGAACATGCGGGCATCGTTCAGTGAAGGCTGTGTGTGCGTCAGCCTGGATCCTTGCTTCCCAAAAGTAATCGCAGCCAGGATCACCAAATTCTAGGTCCCCACCCCAGAGCTTCTGAATTACTGAGTCTGGCCAGGAGCAGGAACCTGTATTTTTATAAACTCCTTGGCTGTTTTGATGAGCCAGGCTTGGGAAACACCAGCTTAGGTTACAGGAAGTTGCCATGGGAAACAGATCATTGGAAATCAATGAAGTCACCCGTGCAGGAAGCCTGCTATTGAAATCCTTGGCCTTGGGTCAGGGACACTAAATGCCCTGTGTCTAGCCATGGCTACCCTTTGTTTAACTTTGTCTCAGCTGAGGCTGAGAGCGCTACGTCTTGGTTTGGCAGGTCTTCTCGAAGTCGAGACACTGCTTCCCACCGCATGGGGCAGCTGGACTCGCCCCCCCATGGCACGCACGAAAATGACGCAATTCAGTGGTCCGAGTCTCTGTGTAACCAGGTCAATATTTTGGTGAGAAAAAAATTTTTTTTTAAGTTTTGCTGAAATTTTGGGGTGAGCCGGCAGGACACATTGTCACATCCATCCAAACTGTCAAACTGATCGGTGTGGGTTCTGATCGGTGTGGGTTCATTGGCATTCTTTGCGATACCACTTCATGGCTGACGCCGTCTGAAAGAAACCTGGGCTGTGACGACTGCAGTCACTGTGCGCTCCTGCAGGTGCTGAGCTGGACGGTGCAGCCATGGTCACCAGGTCCTTGACGACCCGCTGGCGCAGTCTCAGTGCAAACCCGACTTCCTCCTCCACCTTGCTCATACGAAGTGTGAAGACTGAGCCAGATTGGGCAATTAAAAAAGAAAATCTGACTAGGTTCTGTAGAGCCAATTAGACTTGAAATACGTTGGTGTTTCTAGAATCACAGCTCGAGCACTCTGTTTATCGCTCACTGCCTCGTGTACAGCCTTCTTTTGTCGGTGCTTTTGCATTTTGATGTTCCTTTGAGTTGTGCGTGACACCATGAGGCTGGATGAAAATTCTCAGACAAGCAGGTTCCAGTCCCACTTGAGTTTGTGTGTGACTGCATTTTTTTAATTTTACAGTGTTTTCAGTGTATCACAGATTTGTTTCCTTTTTGGCCTCCTGCAAAGTCCCCAGATGAAAATTTGCCAATCCTTCCTGCTTTCTATTTTTATGAAGACAATCAAAGCTAGCCTGAGAAACACAATTGTGACTTTTTAAAATGATCGATGATGTCCTTAAAATGTGGTCTGCCAATCTGTACAAATGGTCCTATTTTTGTGAAGAGGGACGTGAGATAAAATGATGTTATACATCAATATGTATATATGTATTTCTATATAGACTTGGAGAATACTGCCAAAACATTTATGACAAGCTGTATCACTGCCTTTGTTTATATTTTTTTGACTGTGATATTCCCCACAGGCACATTGACTGTTGCACTTTTGAATGTCCAAAATTTATATTTTAGAAAAATAAAGAGAAAAATACGTTAAGTGTTTCCAAAACAGTGGTGTGGCGAATGTGTGAGAAGTAACTCAATAGGTAGGGTCTACTGATAAAAAAAAAAATGTATTACAAAATGCCCCACTCGTGTTTTTGTTTTAAAACGTGTAAATGAAGATCTTTATATTTCAATAAATGATATATATAATTTAAAGTTATGCTAAGGTTCCAGCATTTTTGTTTTTAGCCAAATCACATAAATTAATGCCATCCCGTTCAATTTGCTTTGGTAGCAACATTTCAGTAGGCCTCCTATTATGCTTTCGATGAAACCAGGAGGAAATTTAAGATTTAAACATTATTTGAGCTAGTTAGTTTTCAGACCCAGCATCTGATTTAAAGATGACGGGCACTTGTCTCATCTTCAAGGCTACTGTTTGTTGTTTTAATAGCAGTGTATTGCATGGTATTTTTCTCTCCTGCAGAAGGAGTACAGGACAGAAGTTACCGTCTACAACATTCAAATATTGTACATGTGTGTAATATAAAAGATTACAGACTCTTTTCATTCTGTCATCTTCCCTGTCTCTGTGCTGGTTCCCAGAGGCAGAATACATCTTCTGTCTTTCCAGGTCCCTTTCCATGCATCTGTTTCTATGCATAGGTATACATCTCTATTTTTGCTTCATGTTTTACCTAAATAGAGTTTACTTCTTTTTTTTTTTTAGAGATTTTATTTTTATTTTAGTGTGAGAGCATGCGCATATGAGCGGGGGAGGGGGGCAGAGGGAGAGGGAGAGAATCTTCAGCGCCTCCTTGCTGAGCGGCACAGAGTCCGAGGCCGGGCTCGATCCCACGACCCTGAGATGATGACCTGTGCTGAAACCAAGAGTCAGACGCTTAACCAACTGAGCCACCCAGGCGCCTCCATATTACTTGGTAAAGTGCTCCCCCCCCCCATTTTTATTTTATTTTATTATATTATGTTAATCACCATACAGTACATCCCCGGATCCCGATGTAAAGTTTGATGCTTCATTAGTTGCGTATAACACCCAGTGCACCATGCAATACATGCCCTCCTTACTACCCATCACCAGTCTGTCCCATTCCCCCACCCCTTCCCATCCCCCCCCATTTTTTTAACCTAGACATTATTTTCTAGAGCAGTTTCAGGTTCACAGCAAGATTGAACAGAAGGTACAGAGGTTTCCCCTCTCCCCGCGCCTCCCCCATCGTCAGCATCTCCCAGAGTGGCGCCTTTGTGATGATTGATGGACCTGTACCGACACAGCGGTATCAGAGTTGATGCTTTTCTCTTCCAGTGCAGTGTCGTAGGGATCTGTGTGAGAAGTACCTATAGATAGACCTCCTGCATTTTTTAAGAGCTGTACAGTTTCACAGTATGTGAATGCACCAGAATCGAGGGGCATTTCCGGTTCCGATGCTTTGCTATTGGAATGACTTCATGAAGCCCTTTGCACACACAACCTTGCTCCCGCGTAGTAGTGTTCCGTTAGGACAGAACCCTAGGGAGGAAATGGCTAGGTGTGCAGATAAGTTGCTGTGAAGCCCAAGTCTTCCCGTTATGATTATAAATTTTCGAATCACCTGCTTTGCAGATTACTTTAGGAACCGTAGTTTTCTAGGGTTTCCTCCGCGTCTCATTGCTCACTGGAATGTGGTACGTGCTGGGAGGATGTTGGTTTTTGTGTTCTGAAGCGTGTCGAATCAAATGACTTTAGGACTTAAAAAACAAAAATTATACAATTATTTTCAATTTCTGGATGATGGGAATGGCTTGTTATTAGTAATTGGAGTGTTCCAACATAACACCTTATTACCTATATTGGATTAGCGTGCAGATCAAAGTTCACCTCTTTGGAGTTCAGTTGGAAGACCCTGACCGTAGGCTCTGTAGGCTGGGTATTGATTGGCTCTGCTTCTGTTCCAGCCCCAAGAAGGACGGAACTTTGGGGACAATAATTCTGATGAAACGAGCTGCCTGATGGAGCATCCACACAAGGCGCTAAGCCTGCAGCGATCTTTCTGTTCTTTTTAATGTATAGTTCTGCCTCTTAATACAATACAGACAGTGCGGCCTCATGACGAAAAAAATGACTCTTACTATTGGAGGATTTCTTTTTTTAATTTAAATTCAATTAGGTCACATATAGTACATGATTAGTGTCAGATGCAGTGCTGAGTGATTCATCAGTTGCGTGTAACACCCAGCGCTCATGACATCACGTGCCCCCCTTAATGCCCATCACCCAGTTACCACTACTGGAGGGTTTTTAACTCTAAAGATCCTTTTCACATTTACTTCTTCTGATTCTTTTGAGGCAGAGAAGACATTTTATAGATGAGGAAACCCAGTGACTTCTAAAAACCATACAGCTGAGTCACGAGAGCCCCAGGGCTAGAAATTCCAAGTACACCGATCCCAGTGCTGTATACACCACACCAGATCATGGGAAAACAAGAGATACCGAGAAAATGTTAGTGTTCAGAAGTAGGTTGCTTTGCTTCTTGAGATATTTCAAAAGACAAGTGATGGACTAGTTGGCCTGTGGAAGTACTTCCAACGTTTATAATAACAATTTCATTTGGGGCTATAATACAAGAGCTCTAATAATGAATATTACGATTCTAATAGTTATATGCTTCATAAAATGCCGCTCAGGAAAATGACATAGAATGTCTGAATCCATCATAAACTAGGCAATTTCCCCCACATAATGGCGATAGAAATGCTTCATTATGTCTGACTCCAAATACATGGAAGGATTAAACACAACCACGTTGTTAACAGCAAAATCAATATACTGTGTTTATAACAGACACAATTTTTTAGCCCCACAATTAAATATATGTGAAAATAGATATGTGTCCTTCATTAGCAGATTATAATGTTCTGTTCCACCCAGCTACATAAATAGTACCCATGTCCTAAAGAAAAAGAACGCACGCTCCAAACTCTCTTCCTCCATGGGTAATGTTTCCCTCACCCACATTTTAGTCTACATAGAGAGCAATGGAGATACCAAGGACACATGGTTTCACATGGCAAGGGGAGCATATTTGCTCCCTGTTTCTGGTTTAAAGGCTAATTGGAATTTTAAAAAGATTTGCCACATTATCCTGGCAGATGGTATTTTGCTGTATCATTATTCATGGGTATTCATGACTTCCCTCTGAGCATGTGTATCCTGTCTATTTTGAATTTCATTACATTTCATGCTGACTGCTCCAAACAGAATTGGATCCAGTATTTTCTGTGTGGTGCTCAAGCTGCAGATTGTTGGGTTGGTCAAAGTTTTAGACTTGATTAGAAATTAAGTAACTCTTTGGAACGAAGAAAACCGTTTTCTTCTCTGACTTGAGTATTCCATTACATTTTTCATTTTGCGGAGCTTGCTATCCCACAGGGTTGCATGTAATATCTGGCGTATATGAAGACAATTGCAAAGTATCCTTCGTTAGCCTGAGATGATTAGACATCCTTCCTTCTTACCTAGAAGGGTTGGGGTGGGTTTCCTAAGTGCAGAAAATGCACGGGGACATGATGTATGATCTGGCCACAGAAAGTCGTTTTTTAATTAATCTCTTCAACAAATATTTATTGGAGAACAGCCTCTTCTTTGTTTAGCTGATCTCTAGAATACTTAAGCCTCACTGAGGCAGCTGGCAGGGTTGATTCCAACTGGCTAATTACCTGAGGGGAACATTACATCACAGAGCAGAGCAGCCCAGAGCAGAAAACTGGTGGATGGAGGGCCACGGTCTGTGCTGGGGAGTAACGAAAAGCTGGAGGAGTATATCGTGTATATTCTGTACGATATGGAGCAGAGCTTAATGGGGCTTTCCTGCAACCAGAGGACACAAAGTGTTGGAACATTTGGGAATGGGAAGGCAGGGCTCGGTAGCTGGACCCGGTGGACTTGCTTCCTGCAGCCCCGTCCTAGCTTGATTCCAGACACTTCACGGCCCCCTTCACATCCATCCTCCCCAAATTTTATTCCCCTATTCTTAGATATTATTGAGCTAGGCACTGTTTTAGGTCCTGGGATTCAGAAATTAATACAACAGACAAAATCTCTACAACACGGAAGATAGTAGTAGTCTTTCTCGAGAGCAGAAAGCAGATTTGTTTGATGGCGGGTATGGTAAAGAAGATGTCCTCTTCTGGGACAAACGTTGGTCAGATGTGCTTGCAGCCTGTTATAAAACACTGGTGTTTCCTAGTCAAAAAAACTAAGAGGCAGCCCACGGAATGGGAGAAGATATTTGCAAATGATACTACAGATAAAAG
>NC_048228.1:68749485-68790918 GCF_002007445.2 Ailuropoda melanoleuca | reverse complement strand
ATAAAGAAAGGGGGGGTAATCAGAAGGGGGAATGAAACACGAGAGACTATGGACTCTGAGAAACAAACTGAGGGCTTCAGTTTGGGTGGGGGAATGGGATAGGCTGGTGATGGGTAGTAAGGAGGGCACGTATTGCATGGTGCACTGGGTGTTACACGCAACTAATGAATCATTGAACTTTACATCAAAAACCAGGGATGTACTGTATGGTGACTAACATAATATAATAAAACAAACAAACACTGGTGTTTCCTAAGCTTAGGGTTCTTGAGCTGTGACACAAATCCATTGCCTATGAGCACCCACCCAGGCCACTTTGCGTTACCCTCTCAGGGGTCAAGGTGCGGGAAAACTGATAAATACCAAGTTCATGCTGTTTACTGGATTGTGAGGAGAAAAGTCCTTCGTTTCTGATCCAGGGGTCTCTTGTGTTTTCTGGCAGCACCCATGAAACTGTGGTAGGCCAGCTTGTAAGCTTGCAAGTAGGATAACATCTCAGACCTTCCATTGTTCTTGACACTAACTCAGCATAGTACCAGCCAGGTAAGATCTCTGTCTTCTCACTTCTTCCCAAATGATACCTCTCTTAACCTTGAAGAGACTGTGAGTTGGGAAGGAGTTAAAAAGCTCTAGTTTGGGGAAAATAGAGAAGAAACACCATAGTCATCTTTTTGCCCCTGCAGCCTTTCCTTTGCCGCCTTCAGTAGGTCCAACATGGGGAAATAGAAATTAAAACTTCACGTGAAGTTTAGAATTTGTACCGAACTGGAGGAAGTAGAGAACATTTTATTATCTAACATTTTATTATCTAGGCATGATAAGGCATGGCAGTGGGGTGATTCTAAATTTCATCCAAAGGGACCAGATGAATGAACTCTACAGAATAGGTATGAGAGGGAAGTTATGGGACAATAATTAATTAAGGTTATTTTCTATTCTTATGCGTGTTCAACCCAACCATTACACCTCAACTCTACAGAAAACAGGAAACAAATAGCAATTTTTCTACTCTTTGCAATAATGATGTATTTTGGTGCAGCCATTCAGCTCCTACCATAACTCCTTTTGGAACCAGAGTGAGACTATATAATGGCACAGTCTAAGAGATGTCCACGGTGAGGGTAAGGCTGTAACACTCTAGTTATGATTTGGGAAACAAGAATCCTTCCAAATCAAAGCATAAGGTGCTTTTGGCATACTCTTCTAAAAAGACATTTATTTAATTATTATTCAACAACCATTTCTTGTGTATTATGTTAAATCCTAGGGATACTAATATCACTAATGTTCAGTGGCTTCAGAACTATATTCCTCCCCCTCATCTTCATAGGAGTAGAAGATATTCTCACTTCATTGATGTTAGACTTGACCATGTAACTCTCTTTGACTAATGGGATATTAACAGACATGATACAGTGGATGCTTGAAATTTGTTTGTATTGAGGACTTACGCTCTTGACATCTTAGCAATATTGAATCTTCCAACCTGTGAACCTCTCTAGTTAGTTAGGTCTTCTTTATTTATACTAATATCTCAATAACATTTTATAGTTTTATGTATTTATAGACATTTTGCCAACTTTCCTGAATATTTCATTTTTTTGATGCCATAAATAGCATTTTTTTCTATTTCTGTTTGTAGCTAGTATGTGAAATGCAACTGACCTTATATTCTGCAACTCTGTAGGTTCCTAAATATTTTTTTTTTATTTTTTTTATTTATTGGACAGAGATAGAGACAGCCAGCGAGAGAGGGAACACAAGTAGGGGGAGTGGGAGAGGAAGAAGCAGGCTCATAGCGGAGGAGCCTGACGTGGGGCTCGATCCCGCAACGCCGGGATCACGCCCTGAGCCGAAGGCAGACGCTTAACCGCTGTGCCACCCAGGCGCCCCCTAAATATTTTTTTTACATAGAAAATTATGTTATCTTTAAGTGAAGACAATTATACTTCTTCCTTTTCTATTTGGATGCCTTTTATTTGTTTTACTTACCTTATTGTACTGGCTAGGAATTCCACTACAAAGTTGAGTGAAAATGGTTGATTAGGAAAGCTTTTTTCTGCATCTATTGAGATTATCATATAGTTTTTCTTTTTTCATTTGTTAGTTTGGTGAGTTATATTGACTGATTTCCAAAAGCTAAGCATTCTTGCATTCCTGGGTTAAAATACCCTTAGCTATGATTTATTATCCTTTTTATATATTGCTGGATTCAATATGCTAATATTTTGTTAAGGATTGTTTTTTCTTCTTGGAGCAGCTTTATTGATCACCAACTTTATTTTACTCCACGAGATTCTTAGCCAGCACATTTCAGTTATTTATCTAATGTCCTTGTTGCTTACAGTATCCTCAGGTGTCTTTATTAAAATGTTCCCTCCTCAGATGCTAAAAGGCTGGGGTCTGTTTTTGTTCTAAGGCTCTTTTTTTTTAATTTTAATTTTTTAATTTAATTTTTTATTATTTTTATTTTTAATTCCAGGATAGATAACATACAATGTTATGTTAGTTTCAGGTGTACAATATAACAATCCAACAATTCTATGCATTACTCAATGCTCATCATTGTAAGTTACTCTTAATCCCCTTCACCTATTTCACCCATCTCCCCACCCACCTCCCCTCTGATATGCTTTATTTTAAACAAGTACCCTCAGTTAAAGTTATTTTTTTTTCAACAAGAACATTTTTTTACTTGAAGCACACTCAGAATACATTGTTCTAAAAGGTATGTATAAAACAGTCCATCCTTGTTTATGATGGATATTGACTTGTAATTTTCTATTCTTGTCATTTCTTTGCCTTGGTTTGTATAAAGGTAATAAATGGGCTTATATAATGAGTTGGGACATTTTTCCTCCTCCTCTATATTTTAGAAGAGTTTGTGTAGAATTGGTGTTATTTCTTCCTTAAATGTTTGATATAATTCACCATTGAAGCCACCTGGGCCTGGAAGTTTCTTTGTTGGAAGGTTACAAATTATGAGTTCAATTTCCTTAATAAATATAGTGTTCTTCAAGCTGTCTAATAGTTTTTGAGTAAGTTGGGTAGTTTGTGTTTGAAGGAATTTGTCCGTATCAATTATGAATGTATTAGCAGAAAGTTTTTTATTTTATTAGCATGAAGTTGTTGAGAACATTCCTTATTATTCTTTAGTATTATAAGATCTGTAGTGTTGTCCCCTTGTTCGTTCATGATACTGATAATTTGTGTCTTCCTCCTTTTTTTATTGAAGATATTCACTAGAGGTCTATTAATTTTAGGAATAATTTCAAAAAGTCAGCTTTTGGTTTCATTGTTTATCTATTCTCTATTTGTCCCAATTCTATTTTGTTGATTTCTACTCCTTATTACTTTTTTCCTTCCGCTTACTTTAGGCTTAATTTGTTCTTTCTTTTCTAGTTTCTTATGGTAGAAGTTTAGATAATTTATGCGAGACCTTAAAACTTCCTAATATATAGATTTAATGCTTCAAGTTTTCTTCTAAGAGTTAATTTAGATCCATCCTACAGTTGTTGGTAAGGTGCAGTATGATATATAATTCAAAATATTACTGGAGTACAGAGGAAAGAGCCTTTAATCAATGAAGGGAATGTTGCAGAGAAATGTTTGAATTGGCTTTTGACTTTTTTTCCAGGGAGAGAAGAAGGTAAGAGAACTCTAAGCCAAAAGAACAATAAGCCTGGATTCATGAATTGACATTTCCTTGATAAAGTGTGCTCATGAATATTTAATAACTATAGTCCACAGATAGAACATCTTTGAAAGGTAGGGACAGAGCCAGTCATTCCCATAAACCAAAAGTGATGGTAAGGCTGAAAGTTGGTTTGGGTCTTGAAGTCATCCTTTTAGCTGATACCATTTTAAATGAGAATAGTATTGGTCCAAGAGAGTGAAAAAAAAAGTACTGTCTTGTGTGAAATTCTTGGATATTGATCAGAACAAAGGCAAAATGAGGTGCAAATGGAAGCAATAGAGCAGTGTCTGGTTATAACTCTTAGATATGGATCATTAAGAAACATTCATTTATTAGAGAGATATTGTCTTGGAAATTCCCAGCTTCTCATCTACTCCTACAGCCATGAGATCTTTATCACTGCATGATTTCTTACTCTTTGCAGCAGATATTATAGATTGGCCCACTCAACATCTTTCTGTATACTTTTAATGCTTTTTCAAAATATAAAGATTGGAAGGCAAAATACTCAAATTTCCTTGCAGCTAGAATTTGGCCATGTCACATGATTCTGGCCAATAAGATGTGGGTGTAATTTCTGGGGAGGACTTCCTTATTGCATTAAAAAGGCAAAGATGAGAAAAAGGTTTTGTCTTTCTTACATTGTCTTTCCCATTTTTTCCTTTCTGGAACTTGAAGACACTTCCTAGAATTGCGGCAGCCATCTTTTGACCATGGCATTAAAAATCACATCCTAAAAATGGCAGTCCAGGAGACAGCAACAGGCTCCCTGATGACATTCTTGCACAAGTACATTAGCTCTGACTTATCTAATTCCACATTCTTTTTTTTTTTTTTGGCTTAAAAAAATACGTGTTTAAATGACTAATTTCATGTTTTCCATCACTTGCAAAAAATTCATTCATAAGTGCTGCAACCTTTTTGTAACAAGTAAAAAAGTTGTATGGGGATGTCTGTAATTCCAACCTGTAATAACTCTCTTAACTGGGCTTCCAAGACATTAACCTCTCTTGGTTTTCATCCTGCACTACAGGTTGATTTTATTTATTTATTTATTTATTTATTTATTTATTTAATTTGAGAGAGAGAGAGAGAGAGAGCGTGAGCTGGGGGAGAGGGAGAAGGAGAAGCAGACTCACCGTTGAGCAGGGAGCCCAATGTGGGGCTCTATGCAGGGCTTGATCCCAGGACCCTGGGATCATGACCTGAGCTGAAGGCAGATGCTGAACCGACTGAGTCACCCAGGTGCCCCTACTGGTTGATTTTAATCAGTCTCTGTGCTGATCCTTCTCTTCTCCTGGCCTCTGTTTATATTGGAGAACCCCAAGGCAAAGTCTGAACCTCATTTTTTCCTGGACTTATCTAAGCTCATGGCTTCAAATACCATCTATGTGCTGGCAATTCCTAAATGTGTATTTGCAACCCAGTCCTTTCTCCTGAGCTACAGATTCATGTGTCCAACTGCATCAGTTTGGATGTTAAATAGTTGACCTCTTAACTTCAAAACTTGACTCTCACTTCTTCCCTCAAGCTTGATCTGTCTTCAGTTTCTTTCATCTCAGTTTGTTGGCAACCCTAATCTTCCAATTGCTTATGCTCCAAATCTTGGAGTCATTCTTGACATGTCTCTTTCTTTTTCTCACATTCTGCTATTAATCTGCCAAGAGCTTTGTTCTACCTGAAGCCTATCTAAATGTATTCAGAATCTGGCCACTTCTCACTGCCTCCATTGCTATCACCATGCACCAAGGCACCAACACCTTTTGCTTGGATTACTCTTAGGTCTACCTTGGTTTGCTCTCTTTCCTCCCCCAGTAGACTATTTTCAATACCACAGCCAGAGTGACCCTTTTAAAATGAAGTCAGGTCGCAGTTACCCCCCCTTGGCTCAAACCTTGCAATGGTTCTCCTTTTTACTCAAAGCATAAAGTGTTGAAAACAGGTGTCAAGGCTCTTCAAGGTCTGGCCTCTGCCAGCTCTCCAACTTCGTTTCCTCTTCTTCCCTTTGTTCACTCCCTTGGATCCTCACTGGCCTCATTACTGTTGCTGGAACACAAGTACACACTCATATTAAAGCTTTTGAATTGGAATCCTCGTCCCCAGCTAGGCTTGGATAATTCCTTCATTCTTTCATGTGTCTGTTCAATTTCACTTTTCCCACGAGGCCAAACCTGACCTATTTAATATTGATAGTGATTGTATGGGAGGGTTTTTTAAAAAAAAATTTATTTATTTATTTGTCAGAGAGAGAGAGCACAAGCAGGGGGAGCTGCAGAGGCAGAGGGAGAAGCAGACTCCCCGCTGAGCAAGGAGCGCGATATGGGACTCGATCCCAGGACCCTGGGATCATGACCTGAGCCGAAGGCAGATGCTTAATCAACTAGGCCACCGAGGCATCCCTGTATGGGAGGTATTTAGTAGGACATATTTGCAAAGTACTGAAAAGTGTTTAAATAGAGCTTCTCTTAAATCCCCCAAAATCAAACCTTCTGTCGAATGCCCTCATTTATCATCATAACATCCCTTTCAGACTTATGGGAAGAATTACATTCCTTACTGTGAATAAAACCCCAATTTTTTATTTTATTTAATTAATTTTTTATTTTTATTTTTAAAAAGATTTTATTTATTTGACAGAGAGACAGTGAGAGAAGGAACACAAGCAGGGGGAGAAGCAGGCTTCCTGCTGAGCAGGGAGCCCAATGCAGGGCTCAATTGCAGGACCCTGGGATCATGACCTGAGCCAAAGGCAGACACTTAGTGACCGAGCCACCCAGATGCCCCAAAACCCTTTAAAATCACTGAAGTATAATTGGTGTACAATGTTGTATTAGTTTCAGGTGTGCAACAGTGATTCAGTCTTTGTATAAATTGAAAATGATCACCTCAGTAAGTCTAGTCACTGTCTGTCACAGTATAAAGTTACTACAATATTACTGACTATATTCCCTGTGTTATACATTACATTCATATAACTTACATATTTTATAACTGAAAGTTTGTACTTCTTCCCTCATTTCAGTTCGTATCCCTTTTGCTCATTTTACCCCCTCCCCCTCCCCTTCCTTCGGGTAACCGCCAGTCTATTCTCTGTATCTGTGAGTCTGAGTTTGTTTTGTTTGTTAGATTCCATGTGTAAGTGAAATCATGTGGTACATGTCTTTCTCTGTCTGATTTATTTCATTTAGTGTAAGATCTTCTAGGTCCATCCATGCTGTCACAAATGACAAGATTTCATTCATTTTATAGCTGAGTGGTATTCCATTGTGTGTGTGTGTATCTCACATCGTTATCTATTTATTTGTTTATCTATTCATCCATCTTAGATGTTTCTGTATCGCAGCTATTATAAATAATATATATAAATAATGCTGTAATGAACCTAAGGGCACATATATCTTTTTTTTTTTTTTAAAGATTTTATTGATTTATTTGACAGAGATAGAGATAGTCAGTGAGAGAGGGAACACAAGCAGGGGGAGTGGGAGAGGAAGAAGCAGGCTCCCAGCAGAGGAGCCTGACGTGGGGCTCGATTCCCGGAACGCCGGGATCACGCCCTGAGCCGAAGGCAGACGCTTAACCGCTGTGCCACCCAGGCGCCCCACATATATCTTTTTGAGTTAGTGTTCTGTTTTCTTTGGATAGATACCCAGAAATGGAATTGTTGGATCATATGGTATGTCTTTTTTTTTTCTTTATTAGGAGTTTTTAAAAAATATTTTAGTTATTTATTTGAGAAAGAGAGAGAGAGCGCACAAGACAGGGGAGGGGCAGAGGGAGAGGGAGAAGCACTGAGCAGGGAGCCCGACATGTGGTTCAATCCTAGGACCCCGAGATCACTACCTGAGCCGAAGGCAGACGCTTAACTGACTGAGTGGCCCAGGCACTCCTCGTATGGTATTTCTATTTTTAATTTTTTGTGGAACTTCTATACTGTTTTCCATGCTGGCTGCACCTTTACATTCTCACCAATGGTGCATAGAGGGTTTCCTTTTTACCAACGCTTGTTATTTTTTGTCTTTTTGGTAATAGCATTCTGACAGGGGTAAGGGAGATCCCATAGTGATATTGACTTGCATTTCCCTGATGATTAGTGATGTTGAGCATT
This sequence comes from Ailuropoda melanoleuca, assembly GCF_002007445.2. Lineage (NCBI taxonomy): Eukaryota > Metazoa > Chordata > Mammalia > Carnivora > Ursidae > Ailuropoda > Ailuropoda melanoleuca. Next base: position 68,783,113 of record NC_048228.1, on the reverse strand, counting down.
TTTTCAAGTGCCTGTTGGCCATCTGGATGTCTTCTTAGATGTCTATACAGATTCTCTGCCCATTTTTAAATCAGATGTTTTTGTTGTTATTGAGTTGTATGAGTTCTCTGTATATTTTGTATATTAACTCCTTAACAGATATATGATTTGCAAATAACTTCTCCCATTAGGGTTGGCTTCTTTTTCATTTTGTTGATGGTTTCTGTTGATGTGCAGAAGCTTTTTAGTTTGTAGTCTCACTTGTTCATTTTTGATTTTGTTGCCCTTGCCTTTGAAGTCAGATAAAAAAAAAATCTCTAAGACCTATGTCAAGGAGCTTACCGCCTATGTTTTCTTGTTTTAGGTCTCACATTCAAGTTTTTCATCCATTTTGAGTTCATTTTTGTGTATGGTGTAAAATACTGGTTCAGTTTTACTCTTTTGCATATTTGTCCAGTTTTCCCAGCACCGTTTATTGAAGAGACTGTCCTTTTCCCATTGTACATTCTTGCTGCCTTTGTGGTAAATTAATTGACCATATATTCATGGGTTAATAAAACCCAGAGCTTTGCTGTCAACCTGTCCAAGCTTGTAGTGAGGCAAAAGGGGGGAAAAATCCCCAAAAAACCAGAGGCAAAATTCTGAGCACTGTGGGAATTACGTACATGGGTGGCGTTGGGTGGTAGCTACTTTCATAAGAAGCGCACATTTGTATTTGTAGAGGTTGAGGTGAATTTCTCAGAAACATTGACTTTTCCCTCACTAAGATTGAGAATTTGTTCCACTTCTGGTATGAATAAGCAAACATTGTTTAGTCTCAATTCCTCTTCAAATTCAGGACTCTCGTTAGGTTTTGATGGAGGCTACTTGGCAAAGAACCCAGTCTGTCCATAGAGGCATGCTTCAGTGCGGAGTATAGCACACAATAGTCCGCATTATGATTATGCTACAGCTGAGGGCTAGCCACTCGATAGAACTTCTCTATGTTAATGATGCTAGAAAGGAAATGCTTTGTCCTTGTAGCTGTATTGTAGGGTGGGGAGCAGGGGGCCCTCACAGTCAGAAATCTCAAGTGCCTCCTTAAACTTTGCACCTTTGACATCTCACTTACCTCACCCTGGTCGTTGTCCTGCTATGATCTGTTCTTGTTCTGAACCAAGTGGAATTAGCATTAAGTGCTCCTGGAAATCTAGAATTTCCTCATGCTGCATTCCTTTAAATAGAGTCGCCATCTTGATTGTGTACTCTCTGACTAGTCTTGGACAAGCCCTCCCCTGTTAGCATCTTGAAAGTATAGAGAGCTCTCTATGGAAAATTTGTTATTTCTTGGAACAATGATAAGGCCATTTTGCTTATGGAAAAGTCCATTTTCTTTCTATTTACTCCCTTCCCCCCCCAGATCGCCTTCCCTTTTTTTCCTGAAACATCATTTATTCCATTTATTGTGTTTAGGACAACAATAATTAAGCATCTAGTGGGAAGTTTTTATAAGTTTTTATAAACTAGCAATTGCGTTTAATGAAGGCTTAATGGCCAAGTTCTGTTTAGTTGGACTCTTGGAAAGGTCTAACTAGAATGATCATATACCCAGTCATCCTTTTATATACTAAGGCAGCACTTTTTATTGATTTTCCCTTTTTAAATTAAGCAGAATTTTATATGTGATATTACATCAGGTAAGTCCAAACAACTCAACTCCTTGTAGTTCTGTATCTGTTGCTTGAATTTACCTGGTTCTGAGAAGATACTCTTCACCTGGACAGGGCTGATGCTTCGTGAATATGATTCATTGACTATATTGTCAGGAAAAAAAGTCAGAAGCAGATTTTGCTATAAAAAGGCCCAAGCAGATCAGATTTTGAGGGCTGATTATAATAATGAACACGTTCATAATGTGCAAAGACTTATCACATATTTGAAGTAAGTCTCATGACAATCATAGGAAGTAACTCATTATTATTATTCCTATATTTTAGATAAGCAAAAGAAAGTTCAAAGAAAGTAGCATGTCTAGAATTACAAAGGAAGGGGTGTGATAATTTTTCCCCCTTAATTTATAAATATAAAGGGGACTGAGTGATGACATGGAGAGGTCAATGCCATTAAAAGAAGATTCTTAATCTGTACATTTCCTGAGAGGAGGGGGGCACACACCACGCCATGCAGGGCCACATGGGAAACACCAGAGTCAGTCAGGAGGAGATGAAAAGGAGAAAATATAGGTAGTATAGATATAGCTTTATTGGGATTTCTACCAGAAAGGTAAGGCAGGGCGAGGTAGTCATAGGACTCACTGGTTTGAGTAATTCCAGCAGGCTTTGGGGCTTAGCGGCTGTCCCTGGTTGTTTGGGTTGCTTTGAGATGGGGGAAATCTACGTGGCGTGTGTGAGTTGGATAAAGGAGGGTCCGGAGGTATGGTCTTGGGACTGGTTGGAGGGTTTGTAATGTGATTTTTGTGTACCTGTGACATTTGGATAGTAGGGAAGATAGAGACAATTTTGGTCGTTAGTTTGGCCCTGTGATTAATGGCTGTCAAATAGATGACCACAGTCTAAGAAAATACGGTTAGAACCACATGGCATCAGGGCAGGAGCCTGACTCCAGATGCAAAGCTCTTTCCATGGAAACCATTTAAAGTCCTCATCAATTCTCCCTCTTGCAATCTCTACACCCCCTACTCTTCTCCAAACCCTCCCACATTTGTAACATCAGGTAGTGGCACTACCAGCCGCTTGGTTGCTTTAGTTAGAAAGCTGAGCCATCTGCTAAGCCCTTCAGTTCTACTCCTAAGTGTCTCTTCAGTGTGTTCTCTTCTTTCTTTATGTCTACCACTTTTACCTTGGGTCAGACTCTCTTGGCTTCGCTCTCTCCTAATCAGTCATTCTCCCCTATACCCATGGCCAACCCAGCTTCACCCTGTTTCCAGAAGGGGCATTGGTAAATGACAGATCTGATTACATCACATCTTTGCTGACATACTGAATGCCTCCTATCACCTTCAAATTTCTCAGCAGAATATAGAGTCTTTCATGATTTGACCCTTGCCTACCTGCTAGCTCTTTGCCCTACAAAAGTATGACATTGTTGTATGCATCTATTTACCTAAGCCACAGTCATAGGGTTGGTACACAGTAGGAGCTTATTAAATGTTCGGAGAATGAAGAGATAGAGCAAAAGAGCTGGAAAGCTAGAGATGAAGGTGAGGAGAGAGATTCTTAACTGAACTGGTTCTCTTATAGAATTGAGTTTCACTGGTGTGTAGGAAATAGACTCACTGCTAGTTTTATTTTCTTGCAAGGTCTATAAGATTCTTGTGCCTAGGACGAGGATTCTAGTGTGTTCAAGGTCAAGAGCTGGGAGAGGGGCCTGGAACGGAGGCACTGAACTGTAGATTGTTTCAAGCACCACAAGGGGTTGCTAGAGAGCAGTAGAAACTCTAAAGAAACCTAAATTTCCCCTGTTGGCCACATCATTTCCTTAGTCTCGGGAGGAAGTGAGATGTTTTCTTCCATTTGGTATTGTATTTATTGAGCAGATATGGCTCTGCCTGGATTACCCATATTTGTCTGCTTGTAATACCAGTTGTCCTTATTTCAATCCATCCAAGTGCTTCATCCATCTTCTCTGCTGTTCGGAAGAACTGTTAAGATGCTTTTCTGTTCTTCAACTTCTTGAATGCCATCTAAATCCATGTGGTTTTCAGAGGAAAGGAATAAGGTGGGCCCGTGTATCCACCAGAGAACCAGCTGGTACATCAATCATCTTTGTGTCAATTTCTATAGGAAGCCTCTCATGGGGGAACAAATGGGCAAAAGAGCCACTGCTTCCAGGCTGACCCCATCTGACCCCAGGGCAGTCTTTAGGAATTAAATTCAAGCTTGATTTCAGCCCTCACTCGCTCCTTTGGTCAGGCAACCTGGGGACAGAATTCTAGAAGAATTAAGGAACCAAAAGAATGGAGAACAGCATGAGCTTTAAATATATATTTTTAAAAAATTCTTTTCCAGAAATTTTGTGAGGGTGCTTTGTACAGAATGGGTGTGCATACGTACAGCTGAGACATTGCACTCTCTAAATGGCCTGAAATACTCTAAACTTCGCAATAATTCCATTATAGTTGTTAGCTCTTAATCACAATGAGCACTATTTTTGTATTTCTTTTCAGTACAGGGAATGAACATTCCCGTGTGATTCAAAGATGTTCAATTGCTAATAGACTCCCAAGGGGAGGTATCTGTGCTGCTCTACTTTGGCTCTCGCACTGCCAGTTCAAGACATTGCAAGAAACGTGGGAAATTTCCCTGATGATATATGAAAGAACATTTTGTTCTTTCATGCACCAGCCTAACCTGCTTTATTCTGTCCTCTGCATTCCTACACGGTCTTGAATTCACTGTCTTGTCTAATTATCACATGCATGGTCTATCAGTTAGATTACATTTGACTGCATAAACCACAAAATCCAAATATCAGTAGGTTATACAATATAGAGGTTCATTTTTTAAAATTTCCCATCAAAGAAGCCTGGAAATCACCTAGGCTGGAGTGGTAGATCTGCAGTCATCCGAGACTGAGGAACTATTTTTTCTGTCCATCTCACCACCCTCTATGTGTGTGGCTTCCATCTTCAAGATTATCTCATGGTCTAAGATGGCCACTGGAGCTCCAGCCATCAGGCCCAAGTTCCGGGGAGAAAATAAAGGAACGCAGAAGAGCAAAAGGACACATGCCTCCTTGCTGAGTCAGCCCCCTTTGGAGGACTTTTCTAGAAGTCTCATTCAGCAACTTCCATTTGTATCCCATTAGCCAACCTCACTGCAAAGGATGCAGGGAAATACAGTTTTCTAGCTGGGCACACTGTGTCTTTTGACAATGCTGGAGTCTGTTATTAAGGCAGAAGGGAGAATGGATTTGGGGTAGGGAACTAGCTGCCTCTACTATATGCCCAGAAGAATGCAGATATTAGAAAACAAAATGCAAGAGGAGTCACCACACAGAGAGTTGCTGTGCTGTCTTAATGTAGTCACTGAATGCCTATCTATTCAGTGGCTGTTAGGTGCAATTGCCTGGCCTCTCTTCTCTTGAACTCACCTGGCTTTCTTTACCATCTATATGTTCTCTATTTCCAGTGAGAATTCTCTCTGGGCTCCAGACTCAAATAGCCAATTACTGACTTGATAGCTCTTCATGGAGGATGCATAGGACCCTCAAATTCAGGAGGTCCCCAAATGAGCCCAGAGACCTGCTCCTTTCCTAGAGTCCATGCACCAACCACTCAAGGCCCAGACCTGGAAGGCATCCCTGACATCTTCTCCCAGCTCCTAGACTCCCCCCGCTCTGCTTCCTAAGTCACTCCCGAATCGTCCCCCTATCCACCGGCCGGCCCGCCACCAAGGTCAGGCCCACATCACCTGGACAGCCACCCCAGCCTCTCAACTAGTCTAGCCTTGCCAACGCTTCCCTCCCTCCGGTCTGTGCTCCACACAGCAGCCGACAAATTATTATTTTTTAAAAACACAAACCCCATTATGTCACTCCATAGCTTCCTACCAATCAATGGTTTCTTATTGCCCTCAGGGAAAAGTCCATCAATACCAAGGACTAAAAGCCACTGAGTGATCGAGCCCCTGCCCACATCACTTTGCATCACTCTCTGCTTTGCTCTGGTTTTTGCGATGGTCTTGCTAATGAGCTAAGTTCTTCCCCATCTCAGACCAAACTTGGCATACTCAGTTCTCGCTGCCTGGAATGCTCTTTCCTTGGACCCCTAGCTGTTTGTTTAGTGAATCTCCGTGCGTTCTTTGAGGTATCAGATCCACTCATCCCTAAACCATGCCAGTGTACTCCCATAGCTCACTGTACTTGTCCTTCGACTTTATCAGCTTTCGAATTACTTGCTCAGTTGTAAGTTCCTTGAAGGCAGATCTCCTGTGTCTTGTTCCTTTCTGTATCCCTGGGCCCTGGCACAGCACTTAGCACCTATTCATTCGATGATATGATCCTTTATTCATTTACTCATTAACTCAAAAACATTTGTTGACATGACTGTCCTCATTAACGGTGCAAGGGTGGGGAAGGACATAAATAGGAATGTGTTTGCCATCTCAACTCTAAATGTCCTCTGCATCGGGACCCTAGCCTTGCACTAGACCAACAGACAGAAACCCCGTGTGAAATGAATTCAGTTGAAACATCTTTTAACCCATTGGTTACCATAGTGCTGTCTTCTTGGAGTTTCTGATTCGAAAAAACTAATCCAGGAATTTGCTGCTGATTCCTCTGCCATTCCCTCCACCATTTTTCTGCCCATTTCTCTACCCTCAGACTCTGCCATCTTAGACTGGTTCTGCTCTTGTTGGAAACTGTGGAACAAGGCTCCATATAGTAAGCTAAACATGCGCGCTATTTACCGTCCCCTAGGGTCCTGTCTTGGGCACCACGGGTAAGTGAGGCTGTGGCCCTTATAATCTTGCAGCCTGTGCTGGCCCCAGGAAGTGAACAAGAGGGCCTTAGAAGTGGTAAGGGAGCTGGAAGGGGGCCCTGGGTCTTTTTTATATAAATAAAAGTAGAAGTTTCGAAAAATGCTTTTATTCAAATTTATAGAATATTGAAGGAATATATGCATAACGAAAGAATAAGGACACCAAGGAGGGTTTGAGGGCGCCTCTGACCGGGATGATGGGATGGCTAACCACCAGCTGACTCACCTCCCCCAGCCGTCCTTTGACATCAGCTATTGCTGACGACCTACCGACATCCTCCAGACCCGCTGAGCGTTTGCGGACAGGCAGGCACGGCTGTGCCTTAGAGAGTTGGCCCATGAGCAGCCGTAAAGTTCCTGGCTGAAATTTGGAGACTCCATTCGTGTGCAGAGACTCCATTCATGTGCCCAAATCTTGGGACCCTCACATTTATTGTGAGCAAACCTCCACCTCCCTTACCCATAGGGTAAGGATTTTATGTAAAATTTGTGGGCAAGGAGCTGATAGGGACGCCCTACAGACCCCTAGACTGAGACCCAGGCTTCTTACCTGAGTGGGTGAGTAATCCCTAGCAAGGAAGACCTTTGGAGAATTCATTACTTCCTGTCCAAAGCAGCAAGTTGGCCACAAGGGGGAAGCATCATACAGAGCTAGTGTTCTGGCCGGACCTGCTCTTTGTTCTGGCTTTGCTATTGTCATCCACAAAAGGAAGGCAGGTGAGGCCCACCGCGGGAGGCTGTTGCTCAGCTGTGACCGCGTCCTCCTGTGGTCTTGAACATAGCCCTCCAGCCAATAGACACCCAATGAATAGTAATTGACATGGATGAATATTCAGATAATTTATTAATGCAATTAAGCAAATCACCGAAACAGATAAGTAGAGATGGCAAATTCTTAGATTCCAAAGATTCGTCATATGCTGAAAACTGGGAATTAGAAAATCTGGTTCCATTGCTGGCCTGCAAAGCACTCGCTGTCCTGTGCTTTTAGGCAAGTCTGCTGGCTTTATCTTTCACATGCTCCCCATAGTCTCTTTCTGTCTATGTTACTGGGCTGGTGTGAGGAAGAAGGGAGAGGGTATGGGTGAAAATGCTTAGGAAAATGGTACAGCAGAATTAGAAATTTACTAGCACTACAAATTAGGTGAGCAAAGAAAATGCAGCTTGTTATCTCTTTATACTGAATCGATCTTTCTGAGGTGGGTAGTGTGTGTGTGTGTGTGTGTGTGTGTGTGTGTGTGAATTTGGTGCAACTTACAAGTCTTAGCTCAATTTAATCATTGAAACCATCATCTCTTCAGGCTAGGGTGCTGACATCTTCGTTCCCCTGGACTTCCCCAGTTTTAAGACGCAAAGTCCTATGCCTGAGAATCCCCCTCAGTCTCTTTGGGACCATTGCTCAGACTTCCCAATTTCCCCTACTCCTCTCCTTTCTCCAAGAATGCACTGGTGTAACTGGGAAAGGGGTGGTTCACCTGACTTGCACCAGTGACAAGGAGCCCAGGTCTTTGGATCCCTGTGAAATTCACTGGATCCTATCTGCCTGTCTTGGGGGTAGCCTTGGAGAATGAGCAAGGAGGACTGGGCAGGTCTGGACCATTTGGCTGGGCTCTTGCCCTGGGGCCCACTGCTGGAGTCTCTGGCTCTTGTTTGAGGCCTTTGATCTCAGAGTCCTCACCCACTCCGTTCCCTTAGCTGTGCCATCAAGCCAGGTCACCAGCCTTCGCTGGCCTTGCAGAATGTCTCTTTAGGCTTGGGACTTCTGAGTCATCTGCTCACCATGGGGAACCAGAAGCACCATCTTGGGCTCATCTGGTTATCCACCTCTACCACGATGTCCATCACTGCCCTTGTCATATTAGAAAAGGCAGCATTAGCTGCAGGCTCTTTGCAGGGGCTTGAGGCCTACTTCTAGGGTTCGAGGGAAAGCATGCACTAGCCCAGATGTTTCCTGTCTCATTCATATCTGGGTGTTTGTGACTGCCTGCAGTAGCAGAATTCTAAGATGTCCCCAGATTCCCAGCCCTTGGTGTGCTCACATCTTTCCCTAGTATTCGATAAAACACTCGTCTAGGTGCTGCTGTGAAGGGATTTTGCAGATTAGTTGTTCTTTAGAGAGGGAGCTTACTGCTCTCTCAGGCCAGACGCAATCACAGGAACCCTTTAATCAGATCTGGAGGTCAGAGACATTGGAAGTATGAGAGATCCTACGGAGGGGGATACATGGCAAGGAGCTGAGGGCCATCCCTGGGTAACAGACAGCAAGATATGGGGCCCAGTCATACAGTTGCAAGAATAGGAATTCTGGTAACAATTGGAATTCGCCNGGAGTCAGAGGCATTGGAAGTATGAGAGATCCTACGGAGGGGGATACATGGCAAGGAGCTGAGGGCCATCCCTGGGTGACAGACAGCAAGATATGGGGCCCAGTCATACAGTTGCAAGAATAGGAATTCTGGTAACAATTGGAATTCGCCTGGAAGCAGATATTTCTCTAGGTGACCCTCCAGATGGAAATACAACCAAAACCTTGAGTTTTGCCTCGAGGGACCCTGTGTTGAGGACTTGGCTAAGACATGCTGGAGTTCTGACCCATGGAAAATGTAGGGGAATAAATTTGTGTTGTTTTAAGCCACTAAATTTGTACTAATTTGTTACACTGGGTGGAAAACCCAGACAATGTCCCTCTTTAGGATTAGGGCCCCAAGATGGCAAGGGGAAGCACCCTTGCATCTTCCTTTCTTCTCAACCCTTTTATCCCTCTCCTCCCCTATGGTTCTTCTGATTGGAAGCGACAGGCTTTCCCTCCCCTACTGCAGCCAGCCCTGTAGCCTTGCTGCCATGTGGAGAGGACCATCTTCTCTACAGTTCCAAGGAAGTCTGCGATCCTAAACCTCCAGACAGGAAATGACTCTTGCTCTGGATGTTCGAGAACGATCTGGAACTGAAGACAGCCAAGGATTAATCTGGTGGTTTAGCATTCCCCAAATATTATCCTCATTATATGTTCCAGAGTTGTAGATGTTATATACGACTGCAGCAAATGCTGAGGATCTGGTGGTTTTTCTGAACAATGAGCAAAACAATTTTTGCTCATTGTTTTCTGAATAGATCATCAACCCTGCTCAAAGTGGCTGGTTCTTTCTTTTCTCTTCCAAGGTAATTAGTTTCACAAGTATTGTCTCAACTCCCTGATAACGGTCAGTGCTATTGGGGCCCGAAATACCAACACAGATTTAGTATTGGCAGATTACCTACACATATTTTTGAAGTGTGTTCCCATCACAACACGGTGCTCAACAATGTGTTAGAGTCTATTCGTAGTCACAGAACCAAAGTAGTGTTTTACACTGGAGGGTCAGTTTTATTCAGAGATTGGGAGAATAAGCTAAGTACTTTTGATAGGTCATTTAAAATTTATTTGCAACATTTAAAAGAAACAGTCATTGGTTTTGGAAGACAATGGAACATACACATGAAACTTCCAGACAAAATCAAGTTTTCAAGATTTCAAAGAATAGGCTTGTTTCAGGCTGTGATGCAGAACTCAGGGGCCACGTGGCCATTTTCTTTCACTATTGACAACCCACTGGGACAGGATTTCAGAAGACCATTGCCCAACCATATGGGGAAAATGGAAAAGGGAGGGAGAGAGGTGCCACTCAGGAGTTTATGGGAAGAATGAAAGATTGATAGTGGTGTGCTCTGTTGCCATGGGAAGATCGCTGAGCACCCAGGGCTGGTTGGGTTCAAGTCATAGAATCATAGAATGTTTGAAAAGAAAGCTTAATTAACAGCTAGTTTCTAGATATATAAATGGCATTATGTTTTGTTTTGTTTTTTGTTTTTTTGGACATTATTTCCAAAATATCCAACCAGAGGCATGTCCTCAGGGAGGCTCAGGATTTTTATAGTTGGAATGCAAAAAGAAATAGAGAGTCAAAGTTGAGGTATTGACGGCCCAGATAGACTCTTGATGCCCATTTCAGCAATACTGGCTGGTTGGGAAAGCCATATATCGATTGCAAGAGCCAGGCACTTGAGAGAAAAAAGCCACTATTTTTCCAAATTCCAAAAGCTTTTCTTTAAATATTCAGTACCAGAGCTTGGAAGACCAAGCATAAATTTTTTCTTATAAACTAAAGATTTAGAAGAATGTAGGATATGACAAATTCAATTTCTTACTACACAGAAAGGCAATTTCAAACTTTTTGAACTAGAAGGAGGAATTGGGGTGGGGGAGAGGAGAGAAGAGAGTAAGACAAAGGACCCTGGGTGAAGGTGGGCCATAGGCACTCTAAAGGTAGGTTTGGGAATGAGAGGACAGAGGAAATTTCTACCCCATATCCTGTGGGAAGGGAGCTTATCAAACATCCTGTGCCTATACAATGATAGAGTTAAATTTTTAAATTCTGTGCGATGTTCCAGGTCTGAACTTTTGTGAATCTGAATCTTCCTATACAGATTGGGTAGATATTTTAAACATCCAGATTATCACCTTTGCTGGAATTTTCTGAGTTTCTTCTGATTGTGGGATGTTTGTCATTTTAGGGTTATCGAAACTACAGAGGGGTACGAGGTGGGGATCAGGATGGTTCACATCTCCCTTTTCTATCGTGAACTGAGGTGTGGATTTTCGGCTTCAGAAGATGACTTCCTTGGACCTCTATGAGAACTCTGAATCTCAGGAGCCTTTAAATTTTCTTCTATGCGCTTAGACAGTAATTACGGGAAATAAAACAGTGACCCGTGGAAATAAATCCTGGTGAGAAGACCCACAGATGTCTTGATCACTCCTCATCTTCATTTTTTAAAAACTTAGAAAGATTTTATTTACTTATTTGAGAGTGAGCACGAGCCAGTGGGAGCGGCAGAGGGAGAGGGAGAAGCAGGCTCCCTGCTGCGAGCTCTGATGCAGGGCTCCATCCCAGGACCCTGGGATCATGACCTGAGTCAAAGGCAGATGCTTAACCGACTGAGCCACCCAGGTGCCCCCTCATCTTCATTATTAAAAAGAGCTTTATTGAGGTATAGTTTACATACCATAAAATCCAGCCATTTACAGTGTACAATTCACTGGTTGTTAGTATATTCATAGATGCAGTGATTACCAAGTCCATTTTCGAGCATTTTTGTCATCCTAAAAAGAAGCCCCATATAACCTTAGCTTTCATCTGCCTCCCCACCAGAATCATCCTCCCTCAGCCCTGGCAACCACTAATCTGCTTTCTGGCACTATAGAGTTCCCTGTTCTGAGCATTTCATATTTATGGAATCATATAATACGTGGTCTTTTGTGACTGAATTTTTCATTTCTCACAACCTTTTTAAGGGCCATCCATGTGGTAGCATGTAACAGAACTTTATTCCTTCTGAAGATCAAATAATATTCCATTATACGGATATGCCATGTCTTGTTTATCCATTTGACTGATGATGAACATTGGGTTTGTTTCTACGTGTACTTCCTTTTGTGTCTCCTGTAGTGTTTTGGATTCTACTACTGGGTGCCTAACAATGAGACCTACTTCCCTTTCCTGAAAACATAGGTAGCCTAAGGAAACCTGGTCTATCTGGGATCCAGACGAATCAAGTTCTATATGTGTTGAAGTGATGCCAAAGAAAGAGGCCAGTGGCTTACAAAGGACCTTGTAGTGCTGTGTCAAGATGGCGCCCAGGACAGAGACTCAGAGAGTACCAGGGTGTCACATCCCTTCAGAGATAATCAGGCTCAGGAAACCTCACTCACATTTACCCAACTTACTAGAAACCCTAACCCAAACTGCCAAACTGCCTGATAAACCAATAAGCTAATTTGTGAATTCACAGAGTCTCCAAACAGACCTGGAGTCAGGAATTGGTTGGTGTATACATAATGTCCCTGTAGGGAAGTTTGCTTGAGAAGTCAAATACCATCAGAAGGTTGTCTTGGAAGTATCACTGCAGGCATAGGGAACTGGGTAACTGGAAGGAACTGGCATTTAAGCCATAATAGCTGGACACACTTTGATATGTGTCTGATAAACATTCTTCTGGATAAGACACCCTGTTCCTCAGTAGTGATGGATAAACACTGACCAACTCTTGCTATTTTCACCATCTCCTTGTCGTTCCAAGTTGACCATTGGCTTTCTATGCACGCCGAGATTTTACAATGGCTTAGAAGAGCAATATCTGAACTTTTTCTTATTGTGCGTCCCTATGATTAAACTTTTTGAGCACTAAAACCACATTATTTATTATACACACAAACTATCAAAATTTTAAAAAAGATGTATTTATTTTAGAGAGGGGGAGGGGCAGAAGGAGAGAGAATCTCAAGCAGACTCCGTGCTGAGTGTGGAGCCTGACGCAGGGCTTGATCTCACAACCCTGAGATCAGGACCAGAGCCAAAACCAACAGTAGGACACTCAACAGACTGCCCCACCCAGGCACGACAGCTCCTATCAATTTGTATGTTAAAATGAAGATTGATTTTTTATTTCTATAAATTAAATTGAATCTAAATTGAAATGTTTAACTTTTTCCTTACCCCAGATTGTCTTGTCCTCCCCATTTGAAGGATACTGTTTTGTTTTTGCATTAAATCCATCTCAGATCTCAAGTTACACTTTAATCATCTGCTCTTTTAGTTGAGTTTACTCTCAATTTTACCATCCTTACAAACTCATCTTTTATTTTTTCATATTTTTTCTTTTTTAAAAAATTATTTATTTGAGAGAGAGAGTGAGAGAGAGAGCCCGAGACAGGGGAGGATCAGAGGGAGAGGGAGAAGCAGACCCTCTGCCGAGCGGAGAGCCTGGCAGGGGGCTCGATCCTGGGAGCCCAGGGTCACGACCTGAGCCAAAGGTAGATGCTTAACTGACTGAGCCACCCAGGCGCCCCCAAACCCCTCTTTTTTTTTTTTAAAGATTTTATTTATTTGACAGAGATAGAGACAGGCAGCGAGAGAGGGAACACAAGCAGGGGGAGTGGGAGAGGAAGAAGCAGGCTCACAGCGGAGGAGCCTGATGTGGGGCTCGATCCCATAACGCCGGGATCACGCCCTGAGCCGAAGGCAGACGCTTAACCGCTGTGCCACCCAGGCGCCCCCAAACCCCTCTTTTAAAGTAGGTTATTTAGATGAGATCAGAAAGCCTACTTCATGTGTTTTTAAATTGATTTTATTACTTTTCATTCTAGCTGAGGTGGCATTTTCTGTTTAGTTCCCAAGATTCCAGGGGGCAGCCTGCAGCAGCCTTCTAAACACAGACTAAAATCTTGCAGGGGAGCTAATGTTTTGCACTTAGGCTTCTCAGATAAGAGAAATGGCGAGAGATGAGTGTCCGAGGGTGTCACTCCTAGCAGGAATGAGAGTAAACAGCACCAACATGGTGAAATTGGGATTAGTAGTAGAAACTCGGGAACTGGCAAAAATCATTGAGAACCAAAGATTGTCAGTGGTTAGCCTCTTGGAAGCAAACACTGTACTCTGCCTAATTATGCTCCCTAACGTATATGTTGGATTGTGAAGATGCTCAGAGAAGTACAAGTGAGGCTTGATCCCCAGAACAGAGAAAAAAACTGTTCCAGAAAATTCTTTGGTCATAATTGGAAGATACCAGTAAATTAGGATTTGGGTACCCTAGAGAGAACACTTTTGGCTCAAAATAAAAGATGGTGGGGTTCCAGATAAAAAGGACCCTGCTTCCGGAGAGATTAGGCTTGCTGAAGGAGAAAACTCCGTCTTTGGATTACCTCAGTGGTTCTTAATGTTGGTTGCCAAGAGGAATCACCCGAGGAGCAGTTAAAGTGACTGATGCCTGCGTCTCATCCTTAGAATTCTGATTGCATTGGTCTGGCATGAGCCTTGGCCATTGGGCCTTTTTTTTTTTTTTAAACTTCTAATGAGCAGCCAAGGTTGGGAACCACTGGATTAGAGGGTGGAAGAATGGAGTGACCTGGAAGTCACAGGAGGAAACTCGGAGGGAAGGGGAAGGCCCTGGAGCAAGCTGAGTCAGCCCAGAAGCTTCAACGCCGGGCGTCTGCGACCCCACGCTCCAGGCTCCCATAACCGTGCAGAGCGGCCTGAGACAGAGAAGGAAACGGGGGAAGGCTGGGATTTCTCTAGCAGCGCGGGAAAGTGGCCGTGGAAAGGGGCGTGGAACCTTCTGTTTGGCGGCTGCCACCATCTTGGTTACAGCTGTAGCTGTGACTCAGTAACTGTCACTGTCCTTCGAGGACAGAACAGGAAGCAGAGCACGTGTTGGTGAATGGCATCTCCTGTGGGATACTTTCGTCCTCACTCCCCTCTGGGCCTCTCTGCACCGGCTACACTGCGCCTACCATCTTCTTTCCCTTCCAGTCTGCAGTTTGCAGGCCTGGGGCGGAAGGCAAGGGGGGCTTCCTCCGACCGGGAAGGCTCTGGGGGCACCTGGTCTCATCCAGCATGTGATCCGCGGGCCGGCGGCTATTCTGCGGCCGCATTTGGCGAAGCGTGTTCCTTAAACCCCGGGTCCGCTGGGCGTCCTTCTCCGGGGCCACCCGAGCCTCAGTACCCTCGCCGACACTCCGAGATCGGCCGTGGAAAGAAAGAAACCTGTTTGTTTTCTTTACCGCTCCTGTTCCAACTCATCTGGCCGGAGAGTTTTTTCTGCTTAGCCCATTAACATCTTGCGTCTTTCTCATGACACACTTTTGGGAAACTGCCCCAGAAACTACAATCGGTGGCTTCATTCACAAGGGACAAAGAAGGCAGCTGCATCCCGCACACCCGAAACGGGTTAAGAACCCCAGTCGGGCCCTGGCCTCTCCCTGTAACCGTGCCCTTCTTCCACCCGCTCCGCTGCCCCCTGCCGGCTGCCATGGCAACGCCCGGAGCGTTAGGACCGGGCCTTCTATTTCTTCTCTGCACCCCTCCTCCCCACCCCCTTTGTGTCTCCAAGGGCTCTGCACACTCAGTAGGTGATGTTTTGAAACACTGATTGACTGAGGGGTTGGGGTTTCATTTGCGCCCCCGTCTGCAGGTGGGCTGGGTGGGGGAGGAGCCGGCGCTCGCAAGGATTTGCTTCTCTCCATCTGGTAGAACTGCCGGGCTAGAGGGTGGGAGAGGGCAGGTCTGGGAGCTCACACAACCTTGGCATTGTTTTTTTTTTTTTTTTTTAATTCTATGATCACAAATATTTCATAAATTAGGAACGGCAAAGGGCACAACGGAAAAAAAAATTTTGATTTCTTGGTATGTTTGGTTCAGGGGTGAGTTTTTCTTTCAGTAAAATTTCTGGTCATGTTGTTTGCTATGATGTTATTTTTGCAATAAATAATTTTAAGTTTAGAAGAAAAGAATTTATATCTCCTCTGTCTCTAACTGGTGATCATTATTTTCAAAACGCCAAACCAGGGCACATGGCCTGATACACAGCCTGACAATATTTGAAATAGGGAGTCTGATGGGACAGAGTAGTTGAAATGAAGGTGCCCGTCTGAGAAAATCTGGCCTCCTGGCTGCTGTGCCCAGATGCCTCATGAGTAATGTCATTTCTAAATTATAGAGACAGTGAAGCCCATTTTGATATCCATTGATGAAAACTGGGTATCCATATATTTTCTAAATTGATATCCACGTTAAAAAAAATCTATTTATTGCTGCAAAGTCAAGAGCAGCCTTCCCAGAGAGGAAGGGGGGCGGAATTCTATTCAGTGCCTAAGTGCATGAAAGACCTGGTTATTTCCAGTCTGCTCTGCTACCCAAGCCCGGGCTCGGGTGCTTTATGAATGAAAGGTTTGTGGGCATCTGCTTGATGCAGACGAAGTGCCTGGGAAAGCCTCACACTACTGGTTCTGTCTCCCAGACGCCTGAGAAGGCTTCCCAGAGTCTGAAAGTACCGATTCTTAAGGCGTGAGCACTATCGGGGGATTATAATTTAAATCAGCTGGTTCTTATTTTCTTAAGTGTGAAAAAAGGCGGGTGATTAGGAGTGTGTGCCTCTGTGTGATGGGCTAACATTTGTGGAGTATCGGCTATGTGCTGAGAATGTTATATATCTATAATACACATAAACTGATATATATCTATATAGATTTATATCTGAAAGAGATATATAGTTCTGTATCTAGTATTTATATATATCTGGCATATATTTAATGGATACATATATATATAAATTGATATAACTATATATCCATTTCAGGTATTTATCTGAATACACATCTTTCTCTATATATACACCTGATCATATATCAATATGTAGTGATATCTATCTATATATCTATATCTGTCGGTGTCTATCACTGTATTTAATTTTTACAGCTTTGTTTGACACTGATAAGGAAAAAAGGAAATAGAGGCCCAAAATGGGCAGATAAAAGGGCTTGCCTCTAGTCACACAGTGGAACCCTATTCCCAGCTCAGGCCCACTGACTCCAAGTGTTCCTTCTGCTGCACCTTATTATTATTATTATTATTATTTTTTACCATATCAATCTTTATAATCACCAGAAATTTATGTATTAAGGCAGGAATGAGGCTGTAAACATGGGCCAGTGATAATGCGGTGATCTCAGTCCCCAGCTGAAACTCTCCATTTAAAATCCCACTTTTGTGCCTTGATTGCCTATCCTTCTGCTGGCTTTTTTAGGCCTGGTTCCTGGAGCTCGTCTTCGATCCCAGCTATGCCCTCCAGTCCATCAACCTCTCTCTTGTCCCATCAGATTTCTTGTCTTCCCTTAATCCATCTTTACAGTTCTTCTCTTGAAAATATGGCCAACTCCTTGTATTACCCCTGTCCTTCCTATCTCCCAGTTCTGGAAGAACCCAGCCCCAACCACCTGCCTTCTCCGTGCCTGCTTCCCAGCTGATAAAGGATTCAGGGGGAAAAACCTCATAGATGGGTATTATTTCAATTATGTTCAGTAATCCTGACACTGCCCAGTAATCTTATTAGCAGTCTTTTTTTTTCTTTTCTTTTTTTTGAAAGAGAGAGAGAGAGAACAAGTGGGGAAGAGGGTGAGAGAGAGAGGGAGAAGCAGACCCTCTGTTGAACAGGGAGCCCGATGTGGGGCTTGATCCCAGGACTCTGAGAGCACGACCTGAGCCAAAGGCAGACACTCAACCCACCAAGCCACCCAGGCACCCCATTAGCAGTCTTTCTTTTCTTTTCTTTTTAAATTTTATTATGTCACCCTACAGTACATCATTAATTTTTGATGTAGTGTTCCATGATTCATTGTTTGTGTATAACACCCAGGGCTCCATGCAATACGTGCCCTCCTTAATACCCATCACCGGGCTAACCTATCCCCCCACCCGCCTCCCCTCTGAAACCCTCAGTTTGTTTCCCAGAGTCCATAGTGTCTCATGGTTCATCTCCCCCTCTTATTTCCCTCCCTTCATTCTAATGAGCTTGTTCCCCCTCACTCCACAAACGTCTGACTTCCCCATTCCTCCAGCCCCCTCACTCTGGACTAGCAACTTCGCTTTACATTTCTCAGGGAAAATAGGTACTATCCAAGAGGCGTGCACCCCCTTCCCGCCACCGAATCTGCCCACCTCCCTGCATTTGCATCTAAATCTTGCAACTCCTTCTGCTTTGAGAGGCTGATGTCTGAGTCTCTGAGTCCAGCGAGGCCCGAGAACTGGGGCCTCAGTTCTGCTCCACGGGGACTTCTCTGTGTGTCTGGGTTCCAGGGGCAGCTCCCAGGAGGGCAGACGCATTGACAGGCGCATCACCTTTTATGCCCTACCTCAAAAGTCACACCCCCTCTTTGCCAATGTGCCCTATTGCTTAAGGCAGTCACAAAGACATGCCCAGGGGTGAAGGACGAGGTATAGCCTCCACCACTTGATGGCGGAGTAGCAGATGTTGGAAGAGCATGTGGGGCAGACATGCGCTCCTGACCATTTGAAGGAAATACAATCTACTGCAATTTACTGTTTTTCTTCCTCATTCTCATTTAAGGTCTGGTTTAAATTTCACCCATCTGCCTAGATTAGTTACCCCAGATAAAAGTCAAGGCACCACCTTTCCACCTTGTGGTTCTTATAAAAATTTTACATTATACAATTATTTCTGTGGCATTTTTATTCACCATCTATTATTTATTATCCGTTTCTAGCATGGATGGAACACTTCCTGAGGACAGGACTGTTTTTCCTATTCATCACTGATCTCAAACATCTATCTCAGTTGCTGGCATGTAACAAGTGCTAAATAAACACTCATCAATGAACTACCTAAGGAATGTTGAATAAAATCTGCCTTCCCCATCCACACCCCCAAAACATAAATTCAGATGGTATTTGGTCGTGAGTTCATCTTGAATCATACTCATTTGCGAATGGAAAGGAGTCAGATACAAACTACAGTTATGATGTGGTCCATGGCAAAAGAATTCCTGCCATTGATTCTGCTGTTGTTGATAGATGTTCAACACAGAAAACCACAGAAGCAAGTAGGCATTTCTCCAAAGGAGGCACTTTTTAAAGATTTTTTTTTTATTTGACAGAGATAGAGACAGCCAGCTAGAGAGGGAACACAAGCAGGGGGAGTGGGAGAGGAAGAAGCAGGCTCATAGCAGAAGAGCCTGATGTGGGGCTTGATCCCAGAACGCCGGGATCACGCCCCAAGCTGAAGGCAGACGCTCAACCACTGTGCCACCCGGGCGCCCCTAAACCATACAGAATTTCATCTGAGAGGCTGTTGGACCAAACACCCTGGTGAATACTCAGAGAGCTGAAGTCCTTCAGCCAGAGGGGAGCTGGCAAAGTCACAGAAAGGAGAACTCCTCTCCCTGACTTTTTAAACCATCCAGCTTCAATTAGAGACTTTAGACTCAAGTCAAACAACAGAGTGATAAAATAATTCATTTAAACTCAGAATTTTAAACTGTTAGAGAACCAACTGGTGCAGTTTTGGGGGAAATAAGAGGCAGGCACTGGTGGGGTGGGGAATTTGGAGAAGGGAAATCTGGTGGTGGGGGGTGGGTGTTGGACTAGCATTGATTAAGGACGAGTTTTTGCCGGGTGCTTTAACATATCTTCATCTAAATCTTGCAGCACTTCAGCCAGGGAAGTAGTGGCATCTCCATGTGAAAGACCAGAAGACCAAGAGGTGAAACATCTTGACCAAAGTGACACAACTCACAATTGCTTCCCCTGCTCCCAGGGGTTCCCAAGCCTGCACATTTTCTACTGTACCAAACATGCAGGGTCAATCAGGAGAGGTCAACAAACTTTTATTTTGGGGTCTCAGGTACACAAAGCTCTGAGCAAATGGTGGCCCCCCCAAAACCACACATTCTTCCTCCACTTGTTGATATAGATGGGATATAAGCCCAATTCTTCCAAATCTTGAAATGACAAGAATCTAGGGATGTCAGTGGTGGAACACATTGGTATGATGTTTCCAAATGTCAATTTTCCAAAATGTAGCAAAAGCCTCAACAATCTTCTTACCTTATGACTCTGCAGTTCTTTAAGGAAGTCACACGTGATCAGAATCATGCATAAGGGTGGTCATTGTAATGTTACAAATAATGAAAAAAGAAAGAAAGAAAGAGGGAGAGAAAGAAAGAGAGAAAAAGGGAGGGAGGGAGGAAGGAAGGGAGGGAGGGAGGGAGGGAGTGGGGAAGGAAGGAAGGAAGGACCTAGCTGAAGACATGTAAAATTCCGTTGTTTTTCTACAGTGGAATATTATGCAGCCATTTCAAATAACTCTTTGGAAAAATATATAATGACAGGAAAATGCAAAAGGTATATTTGTAAAATAAAAACCAAACAAAACAATATATGCAAACTTGGATACTTTATCCTTCCCTTGTTATCCCACAACAGAACTGAGATATGGCTGTAGCATGTGGCTGGACCCTATTACAGATTTAGGGAAAACAAAAGAGATAAATATAGAGAGGGGTATGAACCAGAAACGCCAGCCTGTGAATTACAGCTTATACATACTTGGCTGTAACTTCATAATGGCTGCCTTTTTCTCTAAACTTGGGCATAAGCAGAGGACCTGTTTAAGCCTCTCATAAGAGAGTGCCTTCATGAATGAAAAATGTTGGATTTCCTCATCTGCCTGCCTAGGGCTCACATTTCAAGTGTCATCCTCCTGTCTGCCCACTGACCCCTACCTGTATGATCGATACAGGGAGCACCCACTCTCTTCAGAGAAGACCACAGGACTGTAGATTGAAGATGCCAACAAGACAAACTATAAGAATAAGCACATAAAACGCAGTGGCTACTTTTAACCTATAACAACGTAAAAATTCTTATTTTCCTAAGGAATTTGGTAGGAAGCTTCAATTTGAAAAAATTAAGACTATGATATGAAAGGCTGGGAGCCTTGGATTGTGTTGATTTTTGAAAGAGTGACTGGTTAGCTCAGAGTAATGAGTAATTAATGGAATTTCAGTGTCTTCCCTCAGGAGCCTAGACTAGAAATGTAATGAGAGCCACAAATGTGAGTCGTGTATGTAAATTTAATTTTATATATGCATACACACATAGTAGCCATATTAAAAAAGTAAAAAGAAACAGGTGAACTTAATTTTAATGATATGTTATTTAACCCCATCTATCTAAAATATTATCATTCTAGCATATACTGAATATGATCAATTATTAATGAGATATTTTACATTTCTGTTTTTGGCATCTCATCTTGGAAATCCAGTATGTATCTTACACTTCTGGCACATCTCAGTTCAACTAGCAACATTTCACATGTTCATTAACTGCATGTGGCTGGTGGTTACATATTGGAGATAAGGTTCAGGCCAAAAGCTAGGCCTCTTACACCAAGTAGCCAAGTTATGAATGTAAAGGAAAAGGTCTTGAAGGAAATTAAAAGTGCTACTGTAGTGAATACATCAATGATAAGAAAGCAAGAGTCTTGTTGCTGATATGAAGAAAGACTGAGTGGTCTGGTTAGATCACAGTGGACACAACATTCCCTTAAGCCAAGACATAATCCAGGGCAAGGCCTTACTTAACTCTTTTCAATTCTATGAAGGCTGAGAGGGGAAGAAGCTGCATAAGAAAAGTTGGAAGTTAACAGAGGGTTGATTCATACGGTTTAAGGAAAGAATCCATCTCTAATAACATAAGAGTGCAAAGTGATTCAGCCAGTACTGATGGAGAAGCACAGCAAGTTACCCAGGAGATCTAGCTAAGATGATGAATCAAGGTGGCCACACTAAACAACGATTTTCAGTGTAGACAAAACAGCCTTCTATTGGAAGAAGATGTCGTCTAGGACTTTCATGGCTGGAGAGAAGTCAAGGCCTGGCCTCAAAGTATCAAAGGGCAGGCTGACTCTCTTGTTAGGGGCTAATGCAGCTGGTGACTTCAAGTTGAAGCTAATGCTCACCATCCTGAAAGTCCTTATCAATCAGAGAAAGACAATTATCATGTGATCTCACCGATATGCAGAATTTAAGAAACAAGACAGAGGATCATAGGGGGAGAGAGGAAAAAAATGAAACAAGATGAAACCAGAGAAGGAAACAAACCATAAGAGACTCTTAATCTTAGGAAACAAACTGAGGGTTGCTGGGGAAAGGGGCGGGGGTGGGGGGTTGGGGTAACTGGGTGATGGACATTGGGAAGGGTATGTGTTGTGATGAGCCCTGGGTATTATATAAGACTGATGAATCACAGACCTGTACCCCTGAAACAAATAACACATTATATGTTAATTAATTGAATTTAAATTTAAAAAATAATGATCTAATGAATAAATGAAAATAAATTTTAAAAAAGAATTATGTCTGTGTCTGTGTCCTATAAATAGACTCTGTGCCCTATAAATAGAACAACAAAGCCTGGATGATAGCATATCTTTTTTGCAATATGGTTTACTGAATACTTTAAGCCCACTGTTGAGACCTACGGCTCAGAAGAAAAGATTCCTTTCAAAAGATTACTGCTCACTAGCATCTGGTCACCCAAGACCTCTGATGGAGATGGACAATGAGATTAATGCTGTTTGCATGCCTGATGACACCACATCCATTCTGCAGCCCATGGATCAGGGAGTCATTCTGACTTTCAAGTCTTATTGAAGAAATACATTTCGTAAAACTATAGCTGCCACAGATAGTGATTCCTCTGATGGATCTGGGCAAAGTAAATTGGAAACTTTCTGGAATGGATTCAGCATTCTAGATGCCATTAAGAACACTTGTGATTCTCAAGAAGAGTTTCAGATATCAGCAAGAACAGGATTTTGAAAGAAGTTGATTCCGACCCTCATGGAGGACTTTGAGGGGAGCAAGACTTCAGCGGAGGAAGTAACTGCATAGGGGTGGAAATAACAAGAGAACTAGAATGAGACATGGAGCCTGAAGACGGGACTGAATTGATGCAGGCTCATGATAAAACATGTATGGATGAAGTGTTGCTTCTAATGGATGAGCAAAGAAAGTGGTTTTTTGACATGCGAACTACTGGTGAAGATGCTGTGAAGACTGTTGCAATGACACAAAGGATTTAGAAGACGACATAAACTTAGTTGATAAGTTTATTGCGTAAACTTCGAGTTTGAGAGGACTGACTCCAGTTTGGAAGGAAGTTCTGTTATGGGTAGAATGCTATCAAACAGCATTGTGTGCTACAGAGAAATTGTTCCTGAAAGGGAGAGTTGATCGATGTGGCAAACTTCATTGTCTTATTTTAAGAAACTGCCACAGCCACCCCAGCCTTCAGCAACCGCCACCCTGATCGGTCAGCAGCCTTCAACATCGGAGCACTCCTGCCAACAAAAACATTACGACTCACTGAAAGCTCAGATGATGGTTAGCATTTTCTAGTGAGAAATTATTTTAGAAGTATGTACATTGTTTTTTTTTTAAAGATATAACACTCTTGCACACTTAGGCTACAGTATAGTGTAAACAAACATATGCATTGGGAAACCCAAATAGTCATTTAACTTGCTTTATTGCAATATTCTGTTTATTGCAGTGGTCTGGAACCAAACCTGCGATATCTCTAAGGTATGTCTGTATGTCATGATAAATTTGCCCATTTATCTGTTTAATTTATGTTTTCCCCTAGAAGACAGAAAGTCTTGTGTGTAAAACATTAATCTAGACCCTGGGTATAAAGCACTGAACCAAAATTTTAAAAATGTTCCTGCCTGCCTAAGGCTTAATTTTAGTGGAAGGACACTGAAAATAAACAAATGAATGAGCAGACCTGCCATATTATATATAACATTCTTCCATGGTCTTTCATCTCATAAATCATTTAATGAGAAAAAGAATGCAGAAAAACAAAAAAGGTAAGGGAATAAAGAACAGTGTGGGAAAGGGTCTCCTGCGTTAAGTAGGATGCTGAGGGAGAATTTCACTGCTGATGCTTGAATAGACACAAATGAAGTGAAGGGGCAATCCATGCAGGTATCTGGAGGATACCTGGCAGGAAGAATAGTAAGTATTAGGACATTTACTGAAATGGAGAAGTACTTGGAGAAAACTAAGTAGCGGGAGACAGGAATCAAGATTTCAGTTGGGCCATTCAAAAGTTGAGATACCTACCCAGTAGGGGTGATATTAAAAAGTATCAATAGATGTTCAACAGACACTGGCCAATCAGAAAGGATTTTCCACTATTTGGAGCTTATGACACTTGTAAACCAATGGTAACACCATAATGACACGTGCCAGTGAGTGTCAGCTCTGCTTATAGGGTATCCAAGTGGAGGCAGGTCATTCTGGACTTTAGGAGAGGGTCAGGGCTGGAGATGAATAGTTTAAGGCCATGGACTTGATGAGACCACCAAGTGAGAGGATGTAGACATATACAAGGGAAAAGGTTGAAGATTGAGAACAGCCTGCAAAGGTGAGCAGTGACCATCGAGGTAGAGGAAAACGAAGAGGGGGTGATGTTCTAAGTGCCAAAGGAAGGATGTATTTCATGGTGGTAAATACTGCTGCAGGGTTAAGAAGAGCACCGAGGACCGATCCTTGGATGGGGAATCTGGAAGTCATTGACTTTGACAAGGACAGTTTTAGTGGAGTTGCTGGGATAGAAGCCTGCTTAGAATGTGTTCAAGAGATGCCTGGAGCCAGAAAGTCTAGTGAACTCTTTGCCTATGGTGTTTCGTAAAGGGGAGCAGAGAAATGGGGCTGGAGTGGGAGAGGGATATGGGGGCAACCAAGATTTGTTCATTATTGTTTCTCTGTTCCCGTTGAGAGAAATTACAGTGTTTGCTTACTGATGGAAATGATCTGGCATGGGAAGGGATTGATAAGAAGTTACCGCAGAGCAAATCTTTGAGTGGGTGAAAGGAAATTGAATGGAACGCAGAACGGAACATAGACAGGGACCTAGTTCATCCTTTGCGCCCAGGAAGGCAGAGTACGTGGGCACAGATGTGGGGTTGGTAGGGCTGGTGGGGGAGAATGTACGAGTTCTCTTCTTATTGCTTCTACGAGCTCAGTGAAATACAAAGCAAGATCGTGGTTTTGGAAGGAGCTACTCCATGGTGCTGTAAGCGTGTCTCTCTCATAAGTAGAATTATGGGCATTTTAAATTTTCTTCTTCTGACTTCTGTAGTTTTGATGTCTCTCTATCAAATGTGTAATATTATATATTTTTTCTTAGTAACAGGTGTCTTTTCCCAGTGCCCTCCTTTTCTGCCCCTCATAGAGGTGATCCTGACCAGCCTGCCACTTGCCAGTTGCATGTCCTTGAACTAGTTACTTACATTTCTTTGCATCTTAATTTCTTTATTAGTAACGTGGGGATGGTAATGTCTGTGCTATTTAATCGGCTGGGTTGGAGGAGTATGAAATGAGAAAATGTATGCAAAAATAATTTTAAAAGAATCAGCATGGATATAAAATGTTCTTATTGTGGTTATTTCTGGTCTTGGTAGGAAAGTCTGAGGCAGGCGCGGAATCTAAGAATAGGCTGGAATCATCAATCCACCTCTTATAAGCTAAGTCCTAAGAGCAAAAACGACTTTTCTGACTCCAGCCATGCTGCGTCCTTTTATCAAGTGTCTAATTAAGATTAAAAGCTTTGTGCTCAACTCTAGAAAACAAAATATGGAGCATGTTTCCTTTGCGGTTGCATTAAGTTAACTTTATTATTTGACGTTCTGAGTTGAAATGTTTCCTACTGAGACAGGTTTTGCTTTTTGGCTTCTTCGGATACATTAATTATGACATTTACCAAAATTTTTGCATTTGTATTCAAAACCACCAAGAGAATATATAGCCGTGATTATTCTTTTGTTATTTTTTTTAACTTACTGTGATTGGATTGTTCAATATGCTTCAGCACATGGACCCTGCCGGCTTGTCATCATTAGACACATTCATAGAGATCTAGAAATGAAAAAAAATCACCAGATGAAGATAAAACCACTTATTTAAGACACTTTGTATGAATTAAGTGATGATAGTGGAGTCACAGAACTCTTCTGTGAGTACAATTCTGAACTGCTTTTGTGTTTCTTGGCATTTAAATATTTCATTGTCAGCCGCAGAGATTATAAAATGGAAAGACAAGGACCGTGTTTTTGTTGTTGTCCAGTGTGTACCCTAGTGAAGACAAATGCTCATTAATCTTTGCTTTCAACTTATTTACATCCTCTCCTCTTTGATTGTAAGACTGTATAACCCCAGCATTGAAGAGCATTTGGAAAAATGAGAAAAACGCCATCATCTCTTCATCTGAATATGACTATTTTCCCTTTTGTGTATTCTTGGTGCCTCTCCGTTCTTTCACACACAGGGCTTTGCATGGTTGCAATTGTACGATGTGTACAATTTTGAAAATGAATTTTTAGAGTTGCATTTAAAAGGGGGTGTTTTTGGGGTACAGAAAAATTGCTCAAGTTATGTTTCTACCTTTCGTTAAAACTGGATTGTGTTAGAAAAACTGTGAGATCAGAAGACCTCACAGGGAGGAAAACCCTGTTGGTGGGGGACCAGGAGCACGAACTGATGTGGTTATGGCTGATGTCTTCTCAGGTGGCCCTTGGTTAAAATTTTGAGTATTTTTGGCTTTGATTTTGATGAAAATCTTATGATCTATACTGTCTCAAAACAATTTTCAACAATGAAATGTATTCTTCAATTGCCATCTCTAATTTCACATACCATCGAGTATCAGGATTATGGTAGGTTGATTGCAAATGTGGCCCCAAATTTTCATCTCTCTTTGTATCCACACCCTTGCAACATGACTTTGCAGCTTTTCCCTTGGATTCTGGGTGGGCTTCTATGATGCTTTGGCCGATGGAATGCAGTGGAAGTGATGGAACATCAGTTCTGAGCTCTGGACTCAGAGACTGTGTGCCTAGCCACACTAACCTGGGCTAGCCCGCTGAGGTGTAAGAGACCGTGTGGATTAGGGCCAAGGCAGCCCAATG
The DNA here is from genome assembly GCF_002007445.2 of Ailuropoda melanoleuca. NCBI lineage: Eukaryota > Metazoa > Chordata > Mammalia > Carnivora > Ursidae > Ailuropoda > Ailuropoda melanoleuca. The sequence goes on along the minus strand of NC_048228.1, from coordinate 68,756,286 downwards.
GAGGCTCAGCCCCAGTCCAGCCACAGCTGACCACAGATGCATGGGTGAATCCAGTCAATGTGAGCTGAGCCAGCCCAGATGAACAGAACCACCCACCTGAGAATCTTCCATGGCTGTTACTATTTTAAGCCACTAAGTTGTGGGTGATTTATTGAACAGCATTAGTCTGGCCATATGTAACTGATAAAAAAGTTCTATCACACGTTGACATTTTGGACAATTCTAATTTCTCCCCCTGGGTTTCTCTTGTAACATGAAGTTGAAGAATTGAAGTGGAAGGAACATGCCTTGCTCCCCATTGCCATCACCCATCTTCCACTAAAGGCCAAAGATTTGTGAAGCCTAGAGATTGACTGAAAAGTACTTCAACTCTCCATTGAATGCTTGAGCGCAGACCATCTACCCGAGCGCTCGCGTGCTGCTTTCTTCAATGAGGTGAGTGTGAGTAAGACTGCCTTTATTTTCTATTTTCTCTTTTTTATCCAATCTATCAAGCCTACAATCTCTTCTCAACAGATTTTCAAGTAAGCAGGAAACCAGAAAAGATAAATACAAGTTTGAGTGGTATTGTTACAGGAGAAACGGTCTGGATGGCTGCAAGGTAACAACTAATTAGCCTCGGATGCAGGCGAGGCCCCTGAGAATGGAAGTGCCCAGTTCACGAGGAACTAACAAACCACCTGAAATTCAAGCAATTCACCTTTCTGTAGGGGGAGGCTCTGCTGCTATTTATTTTCCTTCTACTAGTACATGGTTTAGGATATGTATGCATCTTTTTTCCCAGTGTGGTGTTTCTCAGTGCAGCGTAGGTAGAGGAAATTGCTCATAGGATAGGTCAAGCGAGTTCCCAGAGAAAGCGATGACCCTTTGGCAAACAGCCAGAATAGCAGAGCCGTCTTGTCCATGGTGTGGCCTTGAGTTCCTGAATTCTTCGTAATATGCCCCAGTGAGGAGATTGATTAAGTTATTTGAGGACGAGGAAGAACGGACTTAATCTGCTCTTCCTTCATTTTTAAACATTTATTTTATATGTTTTATTGTAAAAACATGCGCGGTTATTTTTAGAAAATTGCAAAATACAGAAAAAAATCGAAGGAAGAGAAGTAGACCCTCAGAATCCTATGAATAGTTTTGGGGGTATTCATTTCCAGTCTTTTTAATTATTTTCTATACATAATTGGAAATGCAAATAAATAAAGAAACAGAAGATTCTCATATAAATAAGGGTTAGAGCGAAGTCAAATTCAAGTGGCTTTAGAAGACAAGTACACAGCCATTCCTTCCTCTAAAGAGTAAAGGGAATCATGATGCCATGGGGTGGGTGGTGGTGAGAGCAGAGAGTAGGTCAGTACCGGGCAGAGGACAACATTCACTATTAATCACAATACATGGAACAAACATCAATCTGGAGCTGCTTCGTTAGTGCCAGGCACGATTCTAATCACCTTCTCTGTATTAACTCAAACTTCCCAACAACCCTGCCACTAAGGTGTTACTATTATCCTCATTTACACAGGAGGCCATGTTAGGGAACTTGCCCAAGGCAGGAGCTGGGATTCAAATCTGTTTACAGTGTCCTTGCTCTTAAAGGCTATGCGATGATTTTATAATAATCTTTATTATAATTATGAATCTGGACTCCCCACAGGACTCCTAACACCTTGACCATTTAGAAGGAGCCCATTTGGCACAGCTGTGGAGAATTTCACGTCACTCTCGCAATCATTTATTGGCTTAAAAGCATGTTCCTTTGAAACTGAAATCTGAGTGTCATTCATCACCATTCATTTGTGTTATAGCCTGTCAGTACCCTTTCTTCTTTCCACTTTTCTTTCAGAACACAATAAATTATATTCAAATGGCAGTCATGGAGGAAACTTTCCTTTCCTTCCTCATCCACAAAGCTGATCGATGGGCGCTAAAGCCCCGGGGGAGCAGCATCTGTTGTAACTCAAGGATCCCCACTCGAGCTGAGGATGAAATTAACAGACGTGGAGCAGCTTGCAGCTCAACATTTGTTCAAGTCTGGCACGTGCACACATCATTAGCAACTATATTTGAGGAGCAAGATCAAGGAGGTGAGGAGGAGAATGGATCTGATGAAAGGAATATTCAAGAAAGAGGAAATTCAGAGCATTTAGGTAAAGCTTCATAGCTAAAATAAATGAACTAGAGAGCAGAGCAAACAGCCAGGGACATTGGATAATTTTGCCTCTGCAACTTCCCAAACAAAGTCATTTCAGGCGGTGAATTCCCCAGAGCGGCTGCCTCTCTTACTTCAGCTCCATGGGCTGTCTCTCCATTAAAATTCGAGGGCAAAGATTTTTCTGTCCTGTTCACTGCTGTAATCTGGGCTCGTAGTAGATAAAATTAAATATGCATGGAATAAGTTAATGTATACTTGCTCAAAGCTTGCCTTGACCTGAGCTAGGCAAATAAGGTCTGAGATGTTCTGCAGGAATCAAAAGCAATATGCATGCCAAAAGAATGGCATCTTCCAACGAAAACTGGTTGTTAATTAAAGGGTACGGAATTAGTGGTGAAATCTCATTGGAATGCCTCTCATGTGCCCACTGTTACTCGAGGCCACAGAGGAGATACAATAGACACACAATCACAAGGAACAGTGAACCTTTGCCGAGGGCTTGCTTTGGCCAAGCATGTGCTAAGCTCATTACTCACATTGGCGTGTCTGAGTCTCAGCACCACCCAGGGGGCAGGTAGGTACAAACATCAAGGCAACTTGTAACAGGTCAATTTTGTAATGTGCCCAGAGTCCTCCAGAGAGGGAATGGTGGAGCTGGGAGTCCTTCTTCTATGTGCCTCACTGCTATTCTCTGTGGTCCTTTAGGAATCTGCCCTTCATCTGACGACACAAAAGGGACACATATGAACAATTAAGTCTTTTTTTTTTTAAAGATTTATTTATTTTAGAGAGAGAGAGCATTGAGGAGGAGGGGCAGAGGGAGAGGGAGAGAAAGAATCTCAAGCAGACTCTCCCCTGAGAGCAGAGCCCAACGCGGGGCTCAATCCCACGACCCTGAGACCATGACCTGAGTTGAAATCCAGAGTCCGACGTTCCACCAACCGAGCCACCCAGGCGCCCCGAACGATTGTCTTAAACTCCGTGGCCCTGACAATAAAAAACAGAGGCGTCGGTGCGGACCTTGACACAGAGCTCCCAGAAGGAGGCTGTACTCAATCTTTCATGTCATCGTTGGTTCCTTTGTATATCCCTCTCTCCCTCCTCCATCTACTCCTCCGCTCACCCTCCCTGCCACCCCCCTTACAAACGCTTACTGAGCTCCACTCGGCACACCCCGCACCAGCTAGGCTGAAGTGGGTTTTGTGCTGAAGTAGTCGTATTTTAGCCACGGGTGCTTCTCAGCGTGCGAGGGCCGAGGTTAAACCACACCCCCCCCAGCAGAGGGTCTCCCCCAGGAAGGACAGTTTGGTGCTGTCAAAACCGAGAAGGTTTGCACCCTTGACCCAGCAGTCCGACCCGCTGGAAGGCAGCCACGGTGAAATGACCGAGCCAGATGAGTCTCCGCAGTGCTGTTTATACTGACCAAGTATTAGAAGTAGCTGCATGTTTATCAAAAGGGAGGTGCCTACTTAAAAGCTGATCATGCCCCCAAAGAGAGTGCTGAGCAGCTATCAAGAGGAGTGAAGAGGGGAATGAGTAGATCTTGAAGACATTGAAGTGAAAAAAGGAAGGAGCATATGTATAGTAAGTAGGCTACCATTTGGGTGAAAGGTGGGAAATATAAACATACTTGGTAAGATAGCTAGAAAATATCTCTGGAAGGATACAGCAGACACTGGCGACATCTGTGGGTTTCAGTGAGGGAGCAGGGAGTTAAATGGCAAGAAGAGTGGGAGGGACTTTTATGAAATACTCTTTTGTATGTTTTGAATTTTGAACCTGGTGCATGTATGATCTATATTCCCCTCCAAAAATTAAAAAAAAAAATCATGTGCACAGACAAAGTACTAGTGGTATATCTGTGAGTGCTGGGGTTTTAATTTTGGTAGCCCATATCTCTCTAGGTGGTCAGAAGAGAATCCTGCATGCCAGGAGGGGTTGGCATCTGGAACCCACGCTGCCCCACTCACACCTGAAGTGCTGTGACATTTGCTTTTTGTCCTTGGCTAAACCAGATACCTTCCCCAGGGTCCTCTTCCTTAACGAGGGAGCTTCTCCCCAGACCTGGTGTTTTCCGTTTGGAAGAGGGTGGTCATGGAGAAAATGACATCTGTCCAGAGCTTGAAGTGGGTGAAGGAATGAGCCCTGAGGGCATCCAGGGGAAGGGAGTTCTGGAAATACAGAACAGCAAGTTCATAGAATCTGAGGCAGAAGGGTACCTGGCCTGGTGGCAGATGTGCCAAGAAAGGGGTATATAAAGGACAGAGAGGAGACCGAGGCAAACGCACAGTCCGCAGTTTGTGTGGGGGTGAGGGAGGTGTGGATCGTAGAGGGCCTTCCACCCCTTTCCTCGAGATTCCACATCCAGACATCTGCCCTATTTGTTGACCCTGATCTCATGTCCCAGGTCTGTTAACTGGCCTGTTCCTGGGTCTCTGAGACCAAGTTCCTGCCCTGCATTCAGATTTGCTGTTGGCGCCCTGGCCTCAAGCCCTGCCTCTGTAACCCGTTCCATGACCGGGTCTCTCCCAGATGCCTCCAAGGAATGGGGACCGAATTCTGGTCTGGACAGGAGAGTGCTTCCAGATCAGTCCATGCAGGGACCGGAGGCACCATGAGGAGGAGAGACAGGAGCAAGGAATCCATCTTTCAATCCCTGTGCTCACTGGTCTTCCTGATATTTCAAAAATGGCACACCTTTTCCTCAGGTGCCTCTGAGCTTGTGAGTCCTCATCCTCAGACACTCCTCCCCTACTTTGTATGATTAACTTGCTCTCTTGTTTCACTCAGAAAATGAATGGTCCTCAAATGTCCTCTTCAGAGGGGCCTTCCCTGACCTCCTCTGCTGCCATAAAATGACTTCCTCCTCTGCCCCCTATCCTCTTACGCAATCGAATGTCTTCACCACATATAGGCATGTGTTTCTTCTCTGTCTCTCCCCTCTTGAGTATGAGCTTGAGAAGAATAAGGACTTTATCTAGAATCCAACCGTAGCAGGTGGTTGGGCCTCCTGGAACTTGTCTTGGTGAGGGAGTTTTGTTCCAGGTTTTGGTCCCTCCAAGTCAACCGAGTTCCACTGGAGAACCAGACTCTGCCTGTGGTGGGATGGAGAGTCCTAGCAATTCGGAGGAGATGCACAGCCGAAGAGAATGGCCATATGTGCAGGCACGGCAGGAACACCATGCCCTGCCTGGTCCCCATCCTGAAGCAGAGGGTTGCAGAGGCAAGGGCAGCATTCACCAACATTTTACAGGGAAAAAAAATATAGGGTCCTTTTACCTACTCAGAGTCATATTTCTTTTGGTCTTATCAGAGCTCAAAGGTGAGCATAAAGGGCTCATAATTTGAAGGTTCACAGTTGTAGCAATCTGCTTTTACTCTTACTGATTCTTCACTCTTGAGAAGCGGCTTTGACACCAGTAGACTGGGTTTCAAATTGCAGCTCTGAATATGGTGACTTTGGGCAAATTCAACATTTCTGAGCCCATTTCCTCATCTAACATGGGGTAGGGGGAGTGGGATTGGGGACAATATTTACTTTCCACCGTTGGCAGTTGTAGAGCGTGAAGTACAGTCTTTGATACACAGTAAATGCTTAATTAACATTCAATCATTTTCTCCTTCCTCAGCCCTTCTCCACATCTGCCACCATGAAAGTTCTTTTCCATGTACTCAGTAGTCCAGGAGATTAATACTTGCCTGTAAGCTGTGAGGACTGAGAAAAAGAAGCCCATGATCTTTGAGTCCATCACGCATTATGCCCTTTGATGTTCAATGTCCTGGTCCCAGGTCTGATATCTGTATGAGCTGATCAGGTAATGGTGGTGGGATCACACTACATTTTTTGATAGTGGGGTCACACTACATTTCAGTCATATTTTCACAAGTGCACAGGTGTGTTAGGGTACAGGCTTAGCTGATAAAATGAAAATACCCCCAAATGCAGTAGCTTAAGTATGATGGGAGCTTGTGTCTTTCTTATACGATAATTTGGAAACAGGTGGCAGGTTTAGGTTAGTGGCTCGAGCTAGGAGGGCATCCAGACCCCCAGGTTCCATCTCTCTCGTTGCTCTGCTGTCCCCTCAGGTGGTATTCTGTCCACATGATGAAAGCTAGAGCGACACCGCTCTACCCACATTCCAGTCCAAAGGGAGGAGGAGCAAGAGGGGGTCAGTAGCTGTCATTTCCTTTTAGGGAAGTTGCTTTCTAATTCCGTTGGCACAAACTTAATCATATGGCTGCAAGGTGCTTCGGAGATTTTCTTTCTACCTCCGAGGCTATAGGCTCTGCGAATACTTGGTAACTGGGGGTTTATTGCTAAAAGGAAGAAGAAGTGAGTAGATACGGGGGGGACAGCAATCTCCTCAACACTCCTGGTGTGAAGGGAACAAGGCGAGAGTGTGTCTGACTGGCTCGGGGTGAGTCCATGGCCGCGGAAGAGCAGCTGCTGACAGGTTCCAGAGCTTCCTTCTTACCTGCAGATAGTGGGTTTTATTTATTTATTTATTTAGTTAGTTAGTTAGTTGTTTATTGTTTGTTTTTGTTTTTATTATTTTTTATTATTTTTCTAATTTTTTAAAAATATTTTTTATTACATTATGTTAGTCACCATACAGTACATCCCCGGTTTCTGATGCAAGGTTCGATGATTCATT